>NC_081564.1:91262752-91353439 GCF_022355385.1 Mustela nigripes | reverse complement strand
GGCTCGATCCCAGGACCCTGAGATCATGACCTGAGCCGAAGGCAGAGACTTTAACCCACTGAGCCACCCAGGCGCCCTTATTATTATTTTTTTTTTTTAAGAATTTTTATAGGGGCGCCTGGGTGGCTCGGTGGGTTGGGCCTCTGCCTTCGGCTCAGGTCATGGTCTCAGGGTCCTGGGATCAAGCTCTCCACTCTGTGGGGAGCCTGCTTCCCCTCTCTCTCTGCCTGCCTCTCTGCCTGCTTGTGATTGATCTCTCTCTCTCTCTGTCAAATAAATAAATAAAATCTGGGAAAAAAAAAAGATTTTTAAAATCTATTTGACAGAGCACAAACGGGAAGCAGTAGAGGGAGAAGCAGGCTCTGTGCCAAGCAGGGAGCCTGGGACCATGACTTGAGCTGAAGGCAGATGCTTAACTGACTGAGCCGCCCAGGGACCCTGAAAAAGAACTACTTCCAAAAAATGATTGGAAACAACTGGTGTTGTTTGCATAGTTACCACCTGCCAGCCCCTTTCTAGATGATCATAGCTCTATTTTACTCTAGCTTAGAGAGGCAAATCACACAATTACTTGATTGTCTCTCTATAACCTACAAAGTGCCCTGAAGTACGTCTGCTTCTCCTGGGTAACTACCCTCCAGGAGCGGGGCGGGCGAGGCTGACCGAGCTCCCGGACAAGCTGTTCTCTTGGGTTGGGTCGGGTCTGGAGAACACTGCTGACCGAATCTATTTGGACTGGACAGATTAAAATGAGTTTTCCCGAACACCGTGGCAGTGGAAAAGCTGTGTTGGAATGCAGTTATTTAAAAAGCAATCTCAATCAGAAAACAGCTTATGACGCTTTTTAAAAAGATCTATGTAGAACTTAATTCAGGAAAAAAAAACATTGACCTAATGTAGCTTATGCTTTTCTCCCATGATTTATAAATACAAGGTATATACTGAAAAAATTTTACAACCATTTTTGTTAATCATTTCCTGAATTATGTTCTTCCTGGATTGTTTATTCTTTTAATCTTTCTTTTTATTAGAATGAATTTTTAAATTAAGTAACAAAAGTCAGAACTCATGCAAATTATTATTTTAAAAGTACAGTTTTGACTTTATCACATTTTCAAGTGACTGGTCTACCGTCCTCAGGTCTGTAAAAAAAAAAAATATTGAAAGAGGTAATGGTTGACTTATATACCAATCAATGTACAGTTAAATAAACAGGAAGCCAAAACTTTCAAGAAAAATACCCTAATTTCCTATAATTATTAAAAGATTTGTGGATAAGAAAAATTCAATATATAGAAGAATGTACATGTTAAATGCTTTTCCTTTTCCACTGATGGAGTCAGACGGAAGGTGAGGAAACAGTGTGTTTTCTTGAAACAACAAAACACTGCTTCTCATCCGTGTCCCACCGCCGTGACCGACCCTCCCAGGCAGCCGGGACAGAACCCCCGTGAGGTACACTGTGTCTCTGCATGGAATTAACTGCAGGAGGGGGCCACAGTGTCGTGCCTCAGTTTGGGGACACTGACAAACTTCTCAGTTTGTTCTCACGTCTCCGACATTTTGGGTTCACCGACTCTGCCTCCTCCCATCACCCGTCCCCAGGACAGCAACACGGGTTTCAGAGGTGTGCAGAGTCCCCCCCAAGTCCCCGGCACAAGCCCTCTGTGAACCCTGACCTAGTGCAACCGGCAGACCCAGATTTATCCAAACATCTCTGTTTAGGTCTTCCTGTTCGTCTCAGCAGCAGGACCCCTTTAAACGAACTTGGGTGTCTGACCTCTCAGGCCGCAGGCGCCTCCAACAGTGAGGCTTCCACATCTACTCAATCATTTAACTTGATGCCTAATAGTTCGTGGTTTTGACTAAATTTAAAACAGCAGCTGCATCTGGGTGACGAAGGGAAGGACCGGGTTCCTGGGCTGCCACCCCCAGCCTGGAGCGGGCAGTGTCCTCAGCCCTGTCTTACCACCAACTCAGCCCCGCGGGAGGAGGGCTTGGCTGGGAGGCTGGGGGCCAGCTGTGCCCCGAGTGCACCTGCACACAGAGCGCCCCTGCAGTGTTTTGCTCCCCCGGGCAGCAGGGCGTGGCCTCGGGCTACCGTTTTCCCGGAAGAGGAGACACAGGTATTTCTAAGTCCCTGGGAGGTGAACCAGCCCTGATTCAGCAGGTCAAGTACAGATCATTTGCCCTGACCGAGGACAACAATTGTAAAAGAAAATGGGAAAACAAAGACACCTTAACTATTCGATCAAAATTGGCTTAATTAACCAGAATATTTTGGAAACAAAATATGGATCAGTATCTTCATAAAATAAGGCTGTGTCTGTCCCCACGTCACACGGGCGTAAATCTGGTCTGAGCCCTGAAGTCAAGTACGGGTTTGCAGCTGCAGGATTAAGTGTGACATTTCGCGGGAAAAGAAATGTTTGCATTGTGGGGACAGGCGCCGGACCCTCAGGAACCACCATGAAACTGAGGGCTTAATGCATATGCATTTTCTTTAAATGGTCATAGAAATACATGGTCCCCACAAAAACTACTAGTTCTATGCCCCAGCCTCTACTCTGTCCTAACTTGTGCTTTGTTTGAAGACTAATTTGAGGGGTAGTAGGGAAAAATAAAATAAAAGCCAACTGTTAAATAATAGAGCCTGTGATTTTAAAATACACTTTTTAAGGAATTATGACGAGGAGCATTCCAGTTGGTCTGTTTAGAAAAGAACACTTGTAAACGTCTTCTATTATTCCTGAAGGTTTTCTATGTAGGATGAAGGCAGTAATCCCCACAGTGAACGAATATGGGACCGTATTTTTCAAGATGAAAGCAATCAAAAGATAATGCAAAAGGCAAACATATTTACCTCCCTACTGATGACCACTTGTTCTTTAATGGAATTTTCTATCCCAGCTCGCACCATTAGGTCACTGACATTCTTCTGGAGATCCTCAATGCGACTTCCCATTTCTTCCAGTACAAGGTCAAGGAGACTTCAAACCACACCTGCTCCTCAAGGCGACTGAAGAAAACGCCCAGGGCTACTGATGCAACTCTTAAACCCAGGCACTCACCTCTGGGTCAGCGCAAATTAACCCTTTCTCTGAGGGTTTCATGGTGTGTCTTTACCCTTCGAAGTGTTAGCTCGGTTCTGAAAACTTGGCTCCCTTTGTGTGGACACAGATTCAGACGCATGAGATGGTCTTTGTAGGTTTAACTATGTTTTAACCAAACTCTAATGAATGAGTTTGTATATATAATGGAAACTAATTCTGTTTAAAACCAACTGTCCTACAGTTTAATTTTACCATGTTTAAGGATAATTTTTCCCTATGAGAACCCATCTGCAGAATCAGAAGTCGAAGTAAGTGATTCCATATGCAAATACTTTACATATAATTCCTAAGGAATGACCTTAATGTTATGAAGTGATCTCTAGCTCCCCAGGTCTTAGGGCAGAAGTTACCATTATCCAGGTTTGCTTGAAGTGGAAACAAACTTGGTATCCTAATTCTGTTTGAATTCATGTCCTAACAAAGCAGTAAGCTGACATTCCTGCTTACGTTTGCAAGTTTCTGATTGGTGGAGTACAAATCTCATTCAGATTTATTTAGGGCTCGGTGGAAAAGCCCCATCTGGGCAGGACAGTGCATTGTGTCCTTGTATTTTATCATTGTCGTACAAAATGCCCTGTTTTGCTGGTCCGGCAGGAAGTAATTACCTGTGAGTGGTAATTGCTACATCAGGATACCAGGGACAGACACGAATGTAAACCCCAGGCAATGGTAGGTCAATCATCCATTAGTAGCAGACAAAAAGATGTCCCCTGATCATTTGAGTTCAAAAGCATCGCAGTATTTGTTATAAGAAAAGGATATCTCTGAGGTTTAATGTTGCAGTCAGAGCTTGAAAATGTTCTTGAAGTTCCTGAAATAGATTTTCTGCCTGAAAAAGTGAACCACAAAACTGAATGTAATATATATATGCCCCTAGATGTCTGTAGTTAAATTAGATCTATCGCCTTCCTTTTTTAAAATAATATTTACTGTCGATGTAGGACATTTTAGCCTCACGGATAGAATCATCCTTAGTTAGATTTCTGACAAGGTGCCGCGGACTTTCCATTCAGACGGTGCTGGGATGAGGAGCCCAACGCGTAACGGGGTCAAGCCGGGCTGCCCTCCCGCTCCCCGCAAAAACTAGCTCGAATCGATCCCGCACCTGCATGTAGGCGTTACACCTACCGATGGGCAGCAGGGGACGCGGGAGACTGTGACAACTCGGGGCACCCCCGCGAGTCCCCGCGGAGCGCGGAAGCGGCGGCCGCAGCACCTGCCCGCGGCCTCCCTCGGGCCGCCCTGAGCGGGGGTTGCGGACCGTGTCCACCGGCCGCAGAGGCGCGGGTGCGGTCCCTGAGACCCGCCCTGGTCCTGCGGCTCCGGGGCTTGCAGACCCGCGTGCGCAGTGCGGGGCGCGCGTGACCTCCGCGCGGGTTCGACAAAGGCCGGGCGGGGGCCGTCTAGACTCTGCATCTGCAGGTGGAGACGCTGCGGCGCCCTCCCTGCGGACGGGCTCGCCTCCGTTCTTCCTCGCGGGGTCAGGACCGCGCGGACGAGGAGGAGAAGACAAGCCCCGGCCTGTCAGCCTGGCGTCCCGACGCGCGCCGGCCGGCGTGGCCGCGCGGGCTCCTCCTGCCAATAGGGAGCGGGAAGGGGTGCGGGCCCGAGAGGCTTGCAGGGGAGGGTCGGGGGGAGCCTGCCCGAGTCCCCTCCCGCCACGCCCACCCAGGACCCGCCCTCGGTCCCGGAGGCGGTGCCGGTGTGGAGGGACACGGGGGAGGGAAGGGTCGGGACCCCACTCACCGCGTCGCCCAGCGCCTCCCCGCCTGGGGTTTTGGGTCCCCGCGCGTCCATGTCCAGTGGGTCCCGGTGTCCCGGTGGGTCCCAGTGGGCCAGGTGGTTCCCTGTGGACCCGGCGGGCCCTGGGCGTCCGCTGCGCTAAACCCTACAGGTCCCCGCGCGGCGCAGGGCTGCTTGGGGGGGCCGGTCGCCGAGATGCTCAGCCTGGGGTGGGGGGTTTGGGGGGCCCTGGAGGAGCCCCGATGTAGGAGGCAGTGCAGCAGCTCGGGTCCCCAGAAGTGAATTCCCGGGCCGGCGCGGCCGCCTGTGCAGGGACAGGCAAACAAAACCGGGGCGGTTCCCGGGAGGAGGCCGGGGGAGGTGCGGGCTCCTCCAGGCCTGACGGTCAGCTTCCCCGCGGAGGGAGGGGCCGCCTTGTGCAGGAAGGGGCCTCTGCACCTGCTAGGCCGGCGGGGCCAGCCCGGCCTTCTGGAAGACAAGACGCACCTCCCGTGCAAGGGCGGGTCCCCTCGTGCAGGCAGACAGCCGCAGGGGGCCGGATGCGCGCCCTGGGCACTGGTGACACGCTGGCTGGCTGACCTGGGCCGGGGGGGGGGGGGGCGGCGGGGGGGGGGGGGGGCGGGCGCGGGGGGGGGGGGGGGGGGGGTGCAGGCAGGCCTTGCTCACCCTGCCAAGGACTGATTGCTTTGTTTTCATTGCATCAGAGATGGAAGAGGCAGGCAGAGGGAGCGCCGCCTTATTACTGTGGTAAAACGCACCCAGTAGCAACTTTACCGTCTTAACAGGTCTGATGGGGGTCCCTCTGGGGTCCGACTGGGGTTCCGACTGCGGGTCCTACTGGGGGTCCGACTGAGGGTCCGGCTGGGGGTCCGACTGGGGTCTGGTGCGGCGGCCCTGAGCACATCCAGGTGGTATTGTTGTGCCATGGTCCCCACAGCCCTCCTGCAGGGCCCCTTCATCTCCCCAAAGTGGAACTCTGCCCCCACTGCTGGTGACCTCCACGACCCCCTGCAGGACCCCTGGCACCCACCATCCTCTCTTCTGCCTTTATGTTTCCTGGTCACCTTTCTAAGGAGCTCGGGGAGATGCTGGGGTAACTCGGCTGCTGCCCACACACAGCCCGAGCGTGCCCCCCAGCCCCTCCAGAGGACGGCCATCTCTATACGTCTCTGCCGTTCCTGTGGTCAGCCTTAAAACTGAGACGTGACCAAGTCCTGGCACACCGCCAACACGCGCATCCCACACGCGCATCCCTGTTCTGGTTTGATTGAGGGGCTGGAAGGAAGATCTCGTGACCCGTTCCCTCCTTCCAGCGCCCGTCAGGCCTGTCTGGATTGTGGCTCTTGGGTCACTTCCTGGGTGACCCCCCCACAGGACTCTGTTTTTAGCCGCTCCCTCAACAATAGGTGAACACCCAGGTTGTTGAATGTGTGTGTGAGACACGTGCAAAGATGCCCAAAGTCGTTAATCATCAGGAGAATGCACATCAGAACCACGGTGAGATCCCAGTTCACACCCACTGCCAGGCTAGAACTGAAACAGTGACAGGTGCGGGCAGCAGTGGAGAGTTCGAGCCCTTACAGGTTGCTGATGGACGGCAGCCAGCGTGGAGTTAAAGTTACCGTGGAACTGGAACTCCGCCTCTGGATATGTGCACAGGGAAATGGCAGCATACGCGTAACACAGATGTTCACAGCAGCACTGTTAGCAATAGCTAAAAAGTGGAAATGGGCACCTGGCTGGCTCAGGCCGTGAAGTTTGGGACTCTTGATCTCAGGGTTGTGAGTTTGAGACCCCAATTCAGTGCAGAGATTTAAGCATAAAATCTTAAAAAAAAAAAAAATGGAAACAGCCCAAATGTCCAATACATGATGCACGGACAAGCAGAATGTCGTCCACCATCCAATGGGCTGTTACTGAGCCAAGGGAAGGAGGCTGGAGGGTACGCAGGGGTGAAGGCTGGGAACAGGGTGCTGAGTGACAGGAACCAGTCACAAAAGGTCATGCCCTGTAGGGTTCCAATTCCATGAAATGTCCAGAATCAGTGAATCCAAGGGGGAAAGCAGACTGGCGGTTGCTGGGGGAGGGAGAGGACGGGCATGGGAGACACTGCTCGGTAGTTAAGAGCTATCTTTGGGGGATAATCTAAAATTAGCTTATGGTGGTGGGCACATAACCCTTGCAGTCAGCTACAGCTCACTGAATCGTGTACATTAAATGGGTGGGTTTATGGTATGTGAATCGTATCTCAGTAAAGCAGCTATTAAAATAATAGCTTTTTAAAAGCATGGCTGTTTTGCTCCTTTTCATGTCTTTCCAAGCATCTTCCCTCTGAGAGGAGCTGAGGAGGAAAGGTGTGCAGTGTGAACACTGGGGTGTGGGAGATGGAGGGGCACCGTCTGGGCTACTCCGGGGAAGGGAGGGTGCGGCAGGAGCTCAAGGGCCTAGCCCTGCGTGAGGGATCCACCGCTTCTGGCCTCCGTTTCTCTTGGAAGAAGGCAGAGGTGGGGAACTGCCAGAAGGAGAGGCCTCGTGCAGGCTGATCCGCGTCCTCTCTCAGCCACTGAGCACCCAGCAAACCCTGCTAGGCCGGCGGGGCCAGCCCGGCCTTCTGGAAGACAGGACGCACCTCCCGTGCAAGGGTGGGTCCCCTCGTGCAGGCAGACAGACGCGCGGGGCGGGCTGTGCGGCGCTGGGCACTGCTGACACCCTGGCCGGCTGACCTGGGGGCGGGGGCAGGCCTCGTGAGCATCCTGGGAGTGTGGATTGCGGGGTGGGGGACTCTGGATGCTAATAACCGGTCCTAGCTGAGGTTCCCGTTCCTGCGCACCCCATGCTTTTAATTACCGGCAGTAGACAGAAGGCAGTGAGCTTGGCCTGGCCCACGGGAGCCTGGGTTGGAAAAGCAGACAAGCAGAGGCTCTTGTCTCTGAAGCCACTGGCCTGTCTCTCCCCTGCATGTGCTTCTCTTCCCCAAGGAGCCTGTCTGTGAGTCTACCCAGCCGGGCCTTAGCTCATCTTTCAGTCTAAGCTTCCAGAACCGGCTGACCAAGGCAGTTAGCACCCATGTGCTCGGCAGGCCCCTGGGGAAGCAAAGACGGGGTGGGGTCCCCTGCCCGACGGTGGCTGGAGGTTTGTGGGGCGGGTGGACCTGATACAGGTGGCCCCGGACCCCCCCCTTCAGGAGGTAGAGCCTCAGAAACTCCCATCAGAGTCCAGGGTCTTAGGCCTGGGAACCAGTCTCCTCACCAAGCTGGGAATGGTGAGAAATGGTGTGAGGTCTCCAGGACAGAGAATCCTTAGGGTAGATGGGAAGGTTCTAGAAGTGGAGCTGGTAGGGGGGTGGGTGGCCAGGAATTGAGGCAGGAGTAACGGGAGCTGGGCGTTCAGAGCACACTCTCGGGTGGCCTTCCAGCCACAGCACCCACAGCCCGTGGTACCCTTCCTGAGCCCAGGAGTCTGTGTTTCGGCAAACACATCAGTAATTCTTCTGGGCAACCGTGATGTGTGTGGTGTTGGGCCAGGATCCAAGTGGCCTCCACGGCTCCAGGACTTTCGGGGAGATGAACAGGCTTAGTCTTGGGGGGAGGGTGTCATCGCAACTGAGAGACAAAGCTGTGTGTGCAGACCTAGGAGGGCAGGAGAGGCGTCATAGAAAGGGGGCAAGCCAAACACTTTCTGGAAGAGATACCTTAGAATATAGAATAAATATAGAATATTTAATACATAATATAATTTAATTAGCAATATAAAATAAATATAATATATAATAAGTAATAATACTTATTATTTCCACTTTTGTTCATTTCCCCATAACCCACACAAGGCAGATATTGTTACCCATTTCACACATGACCCTAAACTTCACTAAGCTGTTTGAGATCGTAGCGCATGGTCAGCAGCAGGGTGTCCGCACCTGCTGGACACATCAACAGAATGAAAGGGCAACCTACAGAATGGGAGGAAATATTTACAAGTCAGGTATCAGATACGGAATCGATGCCAGAATATTTACACGGTTCCTAAAATTCAACAAGAAACAAGCCCCTGACAGACATGGGCAAAGACTCGAGCAGACATCTTTCCAACAAAGATGTGCACGTGAAAATATGCTCCACATGCCTGGTCAGAGGGAAATGCAAATCGAAACCCTGGTGAGGTCCAGTTCGCATTCATTATGACGACTATTAGCAAAGACAGAAACAGCACCTGTCAGGGAGGACCTGGAGAAACTGGAACTCTGTGTGTTGCTGGTGAAAACTTAAAATTAGACAGCAGGTCCTCAAAAGATTAAAACTAGAATAACCATATTAATCAGCAATTGCACCTCTGGGCATCTACCCCCAAAAGTGAAAACAGGGACTTGGGAAGGAATCTGTACACCCGTGTTCATAGCAGTGTTATTCTCAACAGCTGGAACATGGACACGTGTCCATGGACGGACGAGCGGATACAGAAAATGAGACACACACCTGGGCATGTTATGCGGCCCTGAAAAGGAAGGGAACTCTGACCCAGGTGCCACGTGGGTGAACCTGGAGGGCGTTATGCTCAATGAAAGGAGCCGTCACCACAGGGCTCGGCACCATGTCCCCTTCCGTCAGGCGCACAGACTGTTCCCATTCTGACGGACAGAAAGCAGAGTGGCAGGTGCCAGGGGCCAGCAAGAGGGAGAAACGAGAGTTGACGCTCACTCCGGAGCGCATTTCAGTTTGGGAAGATGAAGTTCTGGAGACAGACGGTGGTGATGGCCGCCCAGCAGTGTACTGTCCTTCCTGCTAATGGAGCACTTAAAGATGGTGAAAATAGTAACATTTGACAGTATATATATTTTACCACGATTTTTCTTTGCAGTACATTTTGCCAGCTTCAGGGGTGCCTGGGTGGTACAGTCGGTTAAGTGCCTGACTCTTGGTTTTGGCTCCGGTCCTGATCTCAGGGCTGTGGCGTGGAGCCCCCACGTCAGACTCTGGACTCAGTGGGGCCTCTGCTTGAGATTCTCCCTCCCTCCCTCTGCCCTTTAAATAAATAAATAAGTAAAATATTTATTAAATATATGTAAGAAAAGAAGAGTTCTTTTGGGGTATAGACTTGGGTACACAGATTTGAGTATAGAATTTTTTGCTTTTTATTCTAAAATAGTTGCAGTGTTTTCATAATTTTATTTTAACTTTTTAAAAGATTTTATTTATTTACTTGACAGAGAGAGACACAGCAAGAGAGGGAACACAAGGAGGGGCAGTGGGAGAGGGAGAAGCAGGCTTCCCACTGAGCAGGGAGCCTGACATGGGGCTTGACCCCAGGACCCCAGGACCATGACCTGAGCTGAAGACAGACGCTTCACCGACTGAGCCACCAGGCACAAAACAGTTGTTTTCTATTTGCTCTTGGTTGACTGATGGAGCTTTTTTATAAAGACCTTATTTATTTATCTATTTATTTATTTTGCTTTAATTATTTTAATTTTTTACTATTTATTTATTTTAGAGAGTGCGCACGCACAGGTGAGCGGAGGAGGGTCAGAGGGAGAGAGACAAGCCGACTCCCCGAGTGTGGAGCCCGTCGTGGGGCTCCGGCTCAGAACGCTGACGTCACCACTGGAGCCGGCGCCAAGAGTCGGATGCTCCTCGGATGGCGCTGCCCAGGTGCCCCTGACGGATGGGGCTTTCAGTAGTTCCGGAATGTTCTCAGCAGCGGCCTGTCCACCCTGCCCCCTGCTGCGAGTTAGGGGTTTCATTTTTGCAGTCTGGGGGCCCCAGGGCCCACACTCTCCGGGCTTTCCCTCCACCTGTGCCTCAGCATCCTGCTTGCCTTGGCTCATGCCGGACACTCGTCTACACCGCCGGGTGCTGGCCGCCCACCAGCTCCGCTGCTCAATCTCTGCTCCCTCCGGATCTCACTGCAGGACGACTTGCCTTTCTGCTTACAGGGCTTTTGGGGGAGGGGCAATCCTTGTCGGGGCTGGGGGCTCTGCCTGGACCTGGTTGGCTGCCCCCCTCCCCCCACAGCTCCTTCTCACAGGAAAATCCATGCTGCTGCTAGACAGGAGCACCGTAGGTCCACCGCCTTCTTTCCTGTTGTTCTGGATATGTCCTCCATTTTGTCGTCTTTTACCTATTTTTGTGATTTGTCACTCAAAATCTGAAGTGCTCACAGTGTTCCTGTGCAGGGTCTCAGTGATCTGAGCAGGGACCCCCACACTCCAGGCTCTCAAAGGCAGGAGGAGGGCTGAGAAGGGCGGGAATATCCGTGACCTCTGAAGACACCGCTGGGGCCTTTCCTGGGTCCAGAAGAGGCCCGAGAAAGGCCTGCAAAGCCGGGTCTCTGCTCCTCAGGCCGGGGGACGGGGGGCGTGCCGTGGGCCCCGGTGCTGGGGCGCGGGTCTGGTGTCCCCACAGGCGGTCTTCATCCTAAGAACCGCCATTGATGGAACTGACCCTGGAGCTGCTGTGTTTTCAGGGAATCTATATGGAGCGTTAACAGAAGGTGTCCGTGATGTCTGCTCTGGGTTTGGTCTGCTTGTGGCCGCCTGGAAGTCTCGGAGGCTCCTGGAGCCTCCTCTACTGGGAACACCACCAGTGTGTTGGTTGGAATGAGCAGAAGTGGGCTGCACTGGGTTTGTTGGGGCCCGTAGTCTGGGGACGTGTGCAGTGTGTCTGAGTGTGGTTAAAGGCCACTGGGGAGGTGGTAAGGTGGTGGGTGTTTCAGGACCGGACTGTCTGTCACAGGAAGGAACAAAGCTGTAAGGAACAAACCCATTCCGGCGGCTGAGCTCAGTGACATCCTCGTGGATGTCAGGGCCCGACACTGCCAGGCTGCCGTGGGGACTCCACCCTATGCTGTGAGTCAAGGCCATCCAGTCGGGGACCACATGCCAGGCCATGTCCCAGTGGATTCTCCACTGCCCTGTTTGCACCTGGTCAGGCGACAGTGAGCACGAAGGGCCGGAGGAGACCCAGGGAGACAGGCCTGAAGTGGCAGACGTTGAGTCCATCAGCCTTTACTGGCTGGTGCTCAGCCACATGAGTGCTCCAAGACGGGGGTTGCAGGACTGGGGGCCAGTGGGGCCTCGACCGCAGCTGGTCAGCCTGCCCAAGGGAATGCATGAGCTCAGAATGCACAGAAATACACGTTTGTCACAGCCACTTCACGAGCGGAGGCTGTGGCTGGGCCCGTGAAGAACCTCTGGTGGCAGGGGTGGGGGTGGCTGTGGGGGAGGGTCAGCAGGACCACCACCGCGGGCTTTGGAGCAGACTCTGGAAGTCCAGTATTCCTGCACTTTGCCGCCCAAGTTCCAGAGTGAAGCCTCTGCCCAGTCTCCTTGCAGCTTCCTGAGATGAGGTGACAGCCACCTAGGGTCAGCCCAAAATGTCCCGACTCCTAGGACCAAGGTCACCTTGGTTTACGTTTCATTTTAGAAATGCCATTGGTTAGGCAGCTTCTGACAGGGCTCCTGGAGGAGTTGGTGGCTTTCGGTGGCACCCTCCCACGCGGGGGAAGAGCCTAGTGGTGTGGTCTTCCCCAGCAGCGGTGACAGGGTGGTCCTGCCTCTCTGGGCACAGCTCCCACCCTCTTGGGCCAATCCAGTCTTCGGGGCCACTTTTCCACGTCTCTGCTCCGTCTTCACAGAGTCTCCTCCGTGTGTCAAGTTTCCTCCCTTCCGTCTCTACACAGGGCCCAGCCGGATAATCCTGGACCATTGCCCCAGAGCAAGACCCTGAACTTAATCACACCTGCATTTTCAAAAATATTTTATTTTCATTTATCTTAGATTTTTAAGTAACCGCTACACTCCACGTGGGGCTCGAATGCACAGCCTCAGCGCGGGGGTCGCTCCTTCCACCGACCGAATCAGCCAGGGGCCCTGTGTTTTTTTTTTGTTTTGTTTTAAGATTTTATTTATTTGACAGACAGAGATCACAAGCAGGCAGAGAGGCAGGCAGAGAGAGAGAGGAGGAAGCAGGCTCCCCGCTGAGCAGAGAGCCCGATGTAGGGCTCGATTCTAGGACCCTGGGATCACAACCTGAGCCGAAGGCAGCGGCTTCACCCACTGAGCCACCCAGGCGCCCCTGTTTTTGTTTTTTTAAATAAGGTAACATTCCCAGGTCCTGGGGATGAGGAGGATACATTTGGGGGCTATTTTCCGTTCCAGCCCAGCCTGGCTGCTCCTTCTGTTTGGGACTACAGGAAGCCATGGGACGGAGCAGCATCTTGGATGAGCTTTCCTCCCTTCTGCTTGACTGACGGATGGTTCTAGGCCGGCGAGTGCACCTCGGGTCCCAGACGGTTGGTGTTTAAAAGGACTTAACAGCGAACTCTCCAGTCATCAGCTGGCCTTACCGGAGACCTTTGAGGGGTGCAGTCCTGGACCAAGGACACCAGACTGTATCCACGTCGCTGGACTCTGTGGATACTGTCTGGTGTGGACGCTTCCCCTGACAGCCCTGATGGCTCTGAAACGGCCAGGATGGCGACGACTGGCCCGAGTACGCCCAGATGAACAGGATCAGCAGCTGTGACTCCGGACGCTCCAGTGAGAGTGAGGAGGAAGCTTCATTCCAACCCCCAGGACAGAGTGAAGCCTCCGGGGCCCCTGGAGCTCCGGCAGAGGGGCTGGGGGGAGAAGACCCACTTTTCCTCCTTGACCAGCCACAGCAGCCTTGTCCGTGGTTGTGGTTGTGTGTTTTTCTCTCCCCTCTGCACACTCCTGATGCTTGTTTCCTGGGGATACTCTTGAGTAGCCACGACTCAGAGATCCCTAACATCAGCCTCGGAGATGGGAGGGAACTGAGAACCAGCCTCTGTTTTTCCTGCTCAGCGCACCAGACTTGTCTGGGCCTTAGTGTCAGGGAGGCTGGAGCTATTCCATGATTTCTCTGAGACCTGCCTGGCAGGAAGGAGGGCGGGCCACACCTTGGAGCGGGAAGCTGGCCAGCCAGGTGTGCGGCCCCACGGCCACGTTCCCTTTTGGGGTGTTTCAGGTCTGTGGAGATAGGAGCGTGGGGGGAGCTGCGCTGTGGACAGAGTCCTGGGGCCCTGCGGCTGGTCTTCTCCACCCCGAGTCCCACCTGCAAGGGTGCTGGGCACGCGGGGCTGCCGACTTCTCACAAGTGTCCTCAGTGCCCCTCCATCCCACCGGCCGTGGGCTTCATTAACGCCCAGCCCCCCAGCATCTTTGTCCGAGGCACCTTCCCGAGGCCCCCGGGGCTCCCCTTGGTCAGGGAACTCTGGAATTCCTGTTTCTTTGTCGGCGGGCACCCCGTGAGTTCCCCTCGAGAACAGTGTGCCTCAGATGAAGCCCGGAGCACTTAGCAAGTTACAGCAAGAGACGCTGCCGCAGGCAGCCCCGGCTCCCGCCCTAAGCGACATCCTGGGCCTGGTTGCCCAGAAGGGCCGCCCCCTCAGCCTCACCGGAGACCAGGTTAGCCTCTGACACCTGCTGCTCCGGGCTCGGCCTGCCCGTCGGGAAGGGGAGCCCCCCAACGCGTCAGAATACGCGGCCGTGGAAGGACCGCGGGGGTCTCCTGGGGGCGTTCAGGCACGACCTGCGGGCCGCAGACGCCGCCCCCGTCCCCACGAGAGGGGGCTCCCAGGGGAGGAGGGCTCCGGGCCTCGCGCAGACCGCGGCCGGAGGCAGGCGCGGGTCCTCCGCTCTCGGGGGCGCGCCGCGTCCACAGGGCCCCTTGCCCCGGCGCAGGTGCGGACGCGCCCACGTGGGTCCCGGGCTCCCGAGGCGCGGCCTCGCCCGGGAGGTGCTTCCTGACCCCAGCCCCGGCGTGCGCGCGGAGCAACGGCGCCCCCGCGCCCCCGACGTCCGACCCCTCCCCGGCTGTGCGGTGCGCTCTAGGACCCAGCGCCGCTTGGCCCGGCGCCCGGGCGGGCGGGGCTCCTGCATTGTGACGTCACGAGGAGGCGGGGCTGCGGCGCCGGGACGGACAGACGGACGGAGGACGCGGGACAGACCGGGCGGGGCCGGCGCGGGCGGGGCCGCCGCGGGTGAGGATCGGGCTCCGGGTCCGCAGGCCGCGCGTGGACGCGGACGCGGAGGCAGCGCGAGGGCCGCCCGCCCCGGGGTCGCAGCTCGGGGATCGGCGGGGGCGGCGGGTCGCGGGACGGAGCCCCCCGGACCGAGCGCGCGGCCCCCGCCCCCGTCCCCGCCCCCGTCCCCGCCCCCGTCCCCGCCCGGCCGCGCGTCCCGCCCCGGAGCCGCCGGCCTTCCTTCCTCCGAGCGCGCTCGCCCCGGCCTCGGCGTGCTCGCCCCGGCCTGAGCGCGCCCCGCCCCGCCCCGCCCCGCCCCGCCCCGCCCCGGCCGCGCCGCCCCCCCACCCCCGGCCCCGCGGGCCCCGCTGTGCGCCCGGCGCCTCCGTCCCCGCGCGGGGTCGGCTCGCGCGCGGAGGGCTCCGGGGCCCCGGTGTCGGCGGGGGGTGCCCCGGCCGTGAGCCCCCGCGGCGCCCTGGCTCGGAGTTCTCGGCTCTTCTCTCCCGCCAGGCTCCGATGGCGGAGGGTCGCCGGGCAGCAGCGGCGAGGTGGGGGTGACCGGCAGCGCGCGACCCGGGAGCCCGCGAGAGCAGCGGGCCCGGGCCAGGCGGACGTCCGTCGGCGGGCCGCAGGCGCTCGGGATGGAAGCGGAAGGCTTGGACTGGCTGTTGGTCCCCTTGCACCGGCTGGTTTCCTGGGGGGCGGCCGGGGCCATGGTCTTCGGAGGGGTCGTGCCGTATATCCCCCAGTACAGGGACATCCGGAGGACTCAGAACGCTGAGGGCTTCTCGACCTACGTGTGTCTGGTGCTCCTGGTGGCTAATATTTTACGGATCCTCTTCTGGTAAGTTGGGGGCTTTCTATGGGGGTGCTTCCAGGAAGGTGGCTTTCTTTTTTCGGGGTTCCGGAGTGGGGTGGGGTGGGGTGGCGGCAGGAACTGGCCGGTTGCATGCGATCATTTCCCAGGAAACACGGGGGATCGGAGTGGAGACTCTCGGGCTACGTCTTTGTTTCATGGCACTCATACCTGGGGAGAGACTTTCCCGTAGACGACTGGGTGCCGGGCGAGGTCCTTGCACTCGGTCCCTTCCCCAGGATTGCATGGGGGCAGGGGAGACGAAAGAGGAACGAAGAAGTTAAGACTAACCAGAAGTGACGAGCTGTGGGAAGGGCATACGGCTGACCACCGGGCCCCTCAGGAGGGGCCATCAGAGCCGGGCAGGAAAGAGCTCAGGGGCTGGTGCCGGGAGGGCCGCCCCCTCAGCCTTGTCTGGTGTGTACAGCTTTGTTCCGTTCTGATAGGAAAGGCAACTTTCTGGCTGCTACTTGAGACTGTTTTCTTTGCCAGTCGCAGGCCACTTGCTCTTACTGTCGATTGCATTCTGGTGAGGAAGTCTGTAGTTCATTTTCATAGTTGCTAAAGCCAGGCATGTCTGGGAGGGGGCATTTTTAGAGGAAATGAAATGGTGTCTTATGACCGCCTTTTTTTTCTTAAGAGAGGAAGAGGGGGCAGTTGGAGAAGAGGCAGAGGGACAGGAGAATATCGAGCAGACTGCTTGACCGGCGCAGAGCCGGATACGGGGCTTGATCTCATGACCTGAGTGCAGTCAGGTGCTTAACAGACAGAGCCACCCAGGTGCCCCATTTCAGCCCCGTTCTAAGATGGAAGAGGTCTGGAACTTTCTTCTTGGTTGTCTGCGCATATAGTGAGACAGGTTGCTAAGCCTGCTCAGGAGGAGGTCGGCTGAGGGCAGAGGTAGGACAAGGGTTCCAGGCAACTGGTGTCGGGACCTCTGCTTCTGGTTCCTCCTGTTGGCTTCTTGGTAAGGGACTAACCACATTGTTTGCTAATTCTTTTTTTTTTTTTTTTAAGATTTTATTTATTTGACAGAACACAAGTAGGCAGAGAGGACAGTAGAGGGAGAAGGGGAAGCAGGCTCTCAGCTGAGCAGGGAGCCTGACGTGGGGCTCGATACCAGGACCCTGGGATCATGGCCTGAGCTGAAGGCAACCACTTAACTGACTGTGCCACCCAGGCGCCCCTTGCTAATTCATTTTTAAGTCAGCTTTACGGAGGTCAATAAAACTGCCCATCGTAAGTTCACAGTTCGACGAGTTTTGACAACATCCCCTTCCCATCATCATCACAACCCGGAGAGGAGTTTTCTGAGCCAGAGGTTTGCTCTCTCCTCTGTGTTCCATCCAGGATGGGGCCATCCAGTGGTGCCAGGCCCCAGGCTACCTTTGATTTATTTTCACTGTGTGTTAGTTTTGCCCTTGTCTGGGGCTTTTAAAAGGTGAGCCAGTAAGTCAGCCCCTCCAGGGAGAATTTGTCACATCCCCCGGTGTGTCTCTGTTTAGGAGCTACTTTGGAAGGAGGAGGGCTCATGGGTGCTTACTTGTTTCTCAAGTTGAAAACGCATGTTTTCAAGATTTCTCCTTTTCCTTCGGCTGGGGGCAGAGATCACTCGCTTCACAGTGACATGTGGCTTTTTCTAAGATGGCTTTAGGGGGCGCCTTGGTGGCTCAGTGGGTTAAAACCTCTGCCTTCAGCTCAGGTCATGATCTCAGGGTCCTGGGATTGAGCCCCACATCGGGCTCTCTGCTCAGCGGGGAGCCTGCTTCCTCCTCTCTCTCTGCTTGCCTCTCTGCCTCCTTGTGATTTCTGTCTGTCAAATAAATAAATAAAATCTTTTAAAAAGGGGGGGGGCTTTAATCAAGTCTGAGGTTGAACAGAAGCAGTTCCTGAAATATAATTGTATCTGACACCATTGTTAATCCCGAGTGCACTGGAGGGTCATTCAGGGGTCTCCCAGGCTGAGGTTGTGGAACAAGTTTTCTCTTGCACTGGGGGGAGGTGCCTGACATTGGCTTGCCTTATGGGGGAAAAAGATCAGTCAAGAGATCTCTTCCTAGTATGCTTCTCCTTCACAGTTGCAAAAAGAGGATAGAGTAGCTAATGTACATCCAAATAGCTGGTTTGGAGAAGTCAGTAATTACACTAATTTCTTGAATGCCAAGTCTCAGGGATTCTGGGTTTAACTGGCATTTGGGCTGGGAGTCCTGTCCCCACTCTAGGGCCTGAGACTTTGGGAAGCAGAATCTGGAGCTCTCCTAATGGGGCACTGGGCTTCTCAAGTGTGGACTTCTAAACTGTGGGCTTCTAAACTTCATCCACTGGCAAGTCTATTTCTATCCATCCAACTGGTCCTTTCCCAGAGTCAGCACCCTGCACTGCCCCGGGTCACTGGAGCCGTTCTGTGGCGACCTGTGAACACACAGGGCTGCCCTCAGCCCACATTACAGGAGACTGCAGCAGTGTGCAGGGTGGCAGGAGGGCTGGCCAAGGGCACTGGTCCCTCCTCCAGAGTGTCTCTGGCTCAGGGGTGTGCTTTTCCTGCATTTCACACAGAACAGTCCTTGCGTTCACAGTGAAGCCCGGCAGATGGGCTGAGCTCTGTCCAGGACTTGGAGTCATGTGGGCTTCTCTGCCCACCAAGTTCTGGGCCCCACTCCTCGGAGAGGGTGCACATCCTCCTTTTATGTCTTCTCTGGAGCCTCTGAAGCCCTCACTCCTGGGTCTACCATCCTTCATGGGTTAGCAGCAGCCCATGGGTTAGCAGGTGTTGGTTTTCTGCATTCCAGACCCTGGTCCAGATGCCATGGGTTTGCATGTTAGCAGAAGTGCTGTGTGGGGTGTACCTTGTACACAACATGGGTTGTGGCAGGCTCCAGGTGAGACCGAAGCTGTGTCTATGCTAGACCAGGGCTGGACTTAGAACTGAAGAGTGTGTTTCCCAAAGCCGGCTGAGACCACAGTCCTCGGAACTCTGGTCTGGGAAGACCCCTGCGGATTTGTGGTGTGAGGGTTGGGAGTGGCTCGCAGTTGTGCGGCAGAGGGGGACAGAGCTGGGTAAACCCTGGGTCTTCTTTTTCTTTTTTAAACTTATTTTTTAGAAGATTTTATTTATTTATTTGACAGTGAGAGAGAGAGATCACAAGTAGGCAGAGAGAGAGAGGAAGAAGCAGGCTCCCCGCTGAGCAGAGAGCTGGATGCGGGGCTCGATCCCAGGACCCTGAGATCATGACCTGAGCCGAAGGCAGAGGCTTTAACCCGCTGAACCACTCATGTGCCCCAATGCTGGGTTTTCTAAAACTTGTGGCACAACTTCTTCTTAGGGCAGATGATGGGTCAGCGCCCCCCCCCCCCCATGAGGGAAGGCAGCTGGCTCGGTAAAGCCGGTCTGAAGGGTTTGTCTTCCTTTTTTTTTTTTTTTTTTTTAATTTTAAATTATTATTATTTTTAAGAATTTGAGAGAGAGCATGAGTGCAGAGGGGGAGAGAGAAGCAGACTCCCTCCAAGCTGAGTTCCCCCTCTGATGTGGGACTCAGTCCCAGGACCCCGAGATCATGACCTGAGCCAAAGGCAGATGCTTAATGGACTGAGCCACCCAGGTGCCCCCTCTAGCACTTTTATTTCTTACAATTCTTATCATCCTTTCGCAGAACTAGTATTCAGCAGATTATATTCTATGAAATGCTTATGGATAGTATTTTGACTCAGAAGAGTGGCGTCAGGAGACACCAGGCGAAGAGCTAAATGATGCCTCATGACTGATGTTTGCAGACTTGTGATTTTGTAGAGAAAGGCAGAACAAGGCGCAGGAGGCCAGGGTGCAGGGCTGGTATCGCAGGACCTTCCAGCCGGAGCCTTCTGCATTCACAGAGCTGGTTCTCAAGCTCCATTCCTATTGGGTGAAAACACTGTAACAGAGGCAGTGATGTGTTAGATGTTTAATAACATTGTATCAGAGATGCAGTGACATTGTATCAGAAATAAGGAAACACTAGAGAGGGGGCAACACCCTGTCAGAGATGGAGTAAGACTCTATTGCATATGGTAACATTTTATCAGAGATACAGGGAGTGTTGTGACCACATTAGATACAGTAACATTGTATCAGAGACGCAGCAGGTGTCATACCAGAGTCCTGCACCGCATTGTATCAGAGATACGGCCCTGCTGGGCACTCAGTAACATTCAGCTAAGGGTGTAGCAGTCAGTGTGACACAGGGTAGGAGACAGACAACTTCTTTCTACTGATTTCCTGTTACTTGGAAGACATGAGAAGGTGTCCCGTGTAGAAACTTTTGCTCAGACTTGGTGAAACATCGCCTCGCCTGCAGTGCGTATCTTCCTAGGGGGAAAGACAAACCCTTCAGAGTAGCTTATCTGAGCAGCACGCCCTTCACTCATCCAGGGGGCTGACCCATCATCTGCCCTAAGAAGAAGTTGTGCCAGCACACATTCTCAGGCAGGAGAGGACAAAGTGTTGACATCTCTGTCAGTTTAGTTAGTTCTTAGCTTTAAAGGAAGAAAAAGCTTAACCAATATGATAAGTAACAAATGGTATCTTTCTATTTGAATTGGCCTTTAAAGTTACTAATGATATTGATCCTCATTTCAGATTTACTTTGTCTTTTGTATATAGCTTGTCGAAAGTTGTGCTTTTTGAAATCTGTATCTTGCTTAGCCTGTCTTTCCAAAATCAGTTAAATATTCATCTCTGCTCCCTCTCACTTGGCTTTAGATGGTCTTGTTTTTATTGTAAATATTGAAGTCATCTGGATTCAGGTTTCGGTGTAGGGTTTAAGGGGAAGTGCAAACCTTGATTTCTTTGCCCCACAGTTTTTCTAGTCGTTGTTTCTGTTGAGAATTTAAAAAATAAAAGTGTTCTTTCTCACATAATGGCCAGAATTGCACATCTTCAGCCTCACAACTGGCAGTTAGCTTGGTGCGAGGGGCCCCAGAATACCCTGCTGTACTGGGGTTCTTCCCGCCTGCTCAGGAAGGAAGCATTTCCTGTCTCCTTAGGCAGACATTGAACTTTTGCTGTCCCCTTGTCTGATCTTCACCTAGAGAGGAGTTGACCTCTGGGATCAGCTGGGTAACCAGTGGGATCCAGTTCCTAGAAAGGACTAGAAATGTCCTTAATGGCCTTCAGGGTAATAGCTGCCTTTCACGGAAGAGACAAGGCCCAGAGGTGGTGGGTCCAGGTGCGAAGGCTGTGGAACCAGCCTGGGGTGGAGTCTGTGGGCTCCCCCGGTCTGTGTTGCTGGCTTCGAAAGCTCCAGGGCCCATCGGCCCTTTCTTGCTCTGACCATTTAGCATTTCAGCTCCTCTCCTGAAGGAGGGGTCCAGACGAAGCAGCAGGATCCCCAGTGAGCGCAGGTGACATTTCCTGGGGAGGCAGGAGAAATCTCGTGGTGATGGTGTTGTCCTATCTGTGTCCTGGTTCTTCTGGGGCCCAAGGGGTGTGGGCCTGAGGCTTTGTGACCCCAGACTGCTCTGTCCTTTGCTCCGAGGACACGGGCCAGCCCTTAACCTCAGAAACTGTGCAGAATGCCGATACTGGCACTGGTGTCATGGTTCCCGTTCCCAGGGACTATCTGGCTGTTCCTGGTGGCTGGACCTCCTGCGGGCTGGTGGCCTAGGTGCAGCCCGCTCCCGGTGGCCTGCTCTCCGCTGCTGGGCCAACTCACGCTGGCAGGGCAGACCCTGGGCAGAGGCGTCCCCTCTGGAGAGGTGCGCGGGTTGGCTAGGACGCCGGCAGGGCGGTGCGTGCCCACGACTCGGTCTTGGAGAAGCTGACTTGCGCTGGAGCAGGGGCCAAAGTCAGTGTCTCTGTGCGAAGAAGCATCATGTTTTCTTGACCGTGTAGGGAGATTTTCTTGCTGTGTAGGCACACCTCTCAGACGTGTGCTCCTCGGCCAGGAGAGCTAATCTTGGTCTTCACGACAAACCCAGAGCTGAGTTTTTGCCTTGATTTCTCATTGGTTTGGTGTTGGCAGGTGTGGGGGAGCCCAGGCCCATGCCCTGCCGGGAGCTCTGACCTAGCTCTGTGTCGTGGGGGCACCCCTGCCAGGCGTCAGTGGTCAGCTCTCGGTGACCGTCCCTCTCTGCAGGAAGCACGGTGTTGGCTTAGGCCAGAGTGAGGGAGAGGGTGGTGGGGAGGGGAGGGCGGTTCTCTCTGCATCTTCTTTTCACGACCAGCTGGGAAGTCAGGCTGCCTTGCAGGGTCTCTTGACTCAAAGCGTTGACAGCAGTTCAAGTTTGGGAGCTGCCCTCAGGTCATGATGCAGCCAGACCTAGTGGGATTCCTGCTCCCCGATAGCTGGGCTAGAATTGGGGTTGGGGCTTCAAGGGGTGCCCTGTCCAGGCCTGGCCTTAGAGATGGGCCTGGGTCAACACTGATCCTTGTGGCCACGGCAGAGACCCCTGAGCTGGCGCATGGAGGGCGGCGCTGCTGTTCTCCGCCCCTGGGGTTTGGGATCTGCTGAGGCGCCCAATGCGTGCTGGTCACTAGATCGAGGGTCTCACCTCCAGGACCTTATGGCTCACTTGGTGACACTTCACCACCAGGAGGACCTCGGCAGGAAGGGCACGAGAGCCGGGCAGGCTGGGGGGTTAGAGGAGAGTGGGCGGCGAGGCCCAGGCGAGGAGGGAGAGGGACAGCAGGTGGCGAGGCCTGGGCGGGGGGAGTCAGGGCCTCAGGTCAGGAGTGGGAGGTTGTGCCCTCAGCTGCCTCCTCCTCTTCTCTGGTGGGAGGGACGGGGGGTTCCCTGGTCCGTCACTGCTCTGGCCTACTGACCCTGCTCGGCCCAGGCAGGAGGCAGGACTTCCTGTCATTCCTGGACTCTGGTGTGAGTCTTCCCAGGGAATCAGGTGGTCTAGAAATTGGGCTTCGTGGGTGGCTGGGGCCTCTGTCTGCGGGACGTCTGGCTGTGTGGTGCGGGAACCTGGGAAGCCCATCCACCCTCACTGCGGGTCCCGGGGAGGGGAGCGTGGCAGCCCTGCCTGTCGTTCTGAGAGGTGCCCCTGCAGAGGGGGCGTCGTGGTCCCTGGTCCTGCCGTCCCCGAGTGCTCCTAGCCCCTGCTCACCCTGCTGTGTCTCCCCGCGGAGCCTGGAGGCCCAGGCGTTCGGGCCCATGGCTGTGACGCATGTGCGAGTCCGTCTGGGGCTGCTCCCGAGGTGGCCAGGGGGGCCGTGGCAGGGGCCCGGGCAGGGAGAGGCGGTGAGGCCCCTGGTGCCCCGGGGGCCCTCCTGACGCCATGGTCTCTTTCCCTCCCCAGGTTTGGAAGGCACTTTGAGTCGCCGCTTCTCTGGCAGAGCGTAGTCATGATCTTGACCATGTTACTGATGTTGAAGCTCTGCACCGAAGTCCGCGTCACAAATGAGCTGAACATAAAACGCCGTTTCTTTGCAGGTTGGTGATCTGATCTGCGGCTTTGGGAACAAAGTGCTCGGTCAACAAGCAGAACTCACCCCATGGGCGCAGGAGAGGCAGGGGCCGCTCTGGAGCCGTGCTCGGTTCACCCAGGGCACGGTGGCGAGTGCCTGGCGTCCGTGTGTCCCGTGTGCCGCATGTTCCCTTAACATGGGGTCGTTTCTTCCCTGGAAGGTGCGCAAGCTCCAAAGTAGTCTTGGCGTGTTCCTCTGCACCGTGGCTGTTTACCTGAGGGTTCTGATTGGGCTAGGGCGTACGTTTCAGTTATCTTCTCTGGCACGGTCGGTTCAGAGGGGGATTTGCCCGACGATGGTTTTCTCACCGTGTGGGGCCGGCGCCTCCCACATGCCCGTTCAGTGACCGTGTAGCTGCGGTTCGGTGCTAACACCGGGAGCTTCCTCTCGTGCCTGGTAACCATTCACCCGACATCCTGCTTCTGTGGGGCCGGTAGGGGGTCACCTGGAGTGGGCCCACGGGGTCTGCGCATCGGGCAGGACGAATGACACACTCAGCCCACACTGCTTCGTGACTTTGTGGCTCAGAAAATAGAAAATACTTCTTTTTGCCTTTTCCTTTGAAAAAGCTCCTTCTGGGCTGATGTTCTGTGTGTGAACATACGGGAGTGTTGTCAATGCTTTACTTCTGGTTTTCTTCCAGTTATGAGACGGAAGACAGCTCTCATTTGACTGTGTCTGAAGTGTGTGTTTCATCTCCGCTGTTGCTTCGTGGAGCTTTTTTGTGGGACTGTTTGGCTCCTGTGTTTGTCCTGATGGTTACTTTCTCTCCATCGGAGCAAATTCTTTCCCCTGGTAGCTTCTGTTTTTAGAGATGAAGGTTTGCCAGTTTCAGTCTTTAAATAGGTCACCCTCCAGCGCTGATGGGCGGCTGGACCGGTTCGTGTCACTCAAGTGGCCCCCACGGTCTGCTTCTGTTGTGGCTTTGTTCTCTCTCCCCCATGAACTTCTCTGCAATCTGTTCTCGGTTCTCACTGTTCACAGCTGAGGATGTGCTCGTTGTACTGTGGGTCCTGCCTAAGAGCAGGGCTTCTCCAGCCCCCCGCCCTTAGCGGGTGAGGGGCTGGCCCGGGTTCGGCACCCGCCCCCCCCCCCCTGCTCCTGATCTGCAAACCTCGCCTTCAGTGTGGCCCAGAGTCTGCGCCCACCCTGTGGGGGGAGGGCGGGAGTTGGTCAGTAGTGTTTCCGCTCCCCCAGGGAAGGACGAAAGGCAGAAGGCGCTTGGGGCCCACAGTTGCTCAGTGTTCCTATGCCTCACTCTGAAACGTGAGACCAGATTTCATGATCTTGTTGGAAATAGAGTAAGGCTGTGCTGAGTAAGGGGCCAGATACAGCAGGGGCGTGGGCCTCCAGGCCATGGAGCAGTCCTGGAGTCACCCGTCTGTGCCCTGCTTGAAAGACAGGCTGTTGGCTGCCCGCACCTGCTGTCTTGCTTCCTGCGGTCACCGGCAGGTGGCCAGAGGCACAGGTGCGGCTGAGTGCAGGGGCAGACCTCGGGAGTGGGGAGTGGGGCCTCTTCCCACAGCCCTTTGGCGCCACAGTTCTCTCTCGTTCTGTCTTGACTGCTGGTGTTTGTGTAAATTCTTCCACAAGGACTGTCTTTAATTCTGGTTGGTTAGAACGGACCGAATTAAAGCAGTGAATCCCAATTTCCAGGGATAGAGCTGCAGTGTGAGCTTTCACAAGAGGCCTCTCTGGGATGAGCCGATGAACGGAGCCCACGCACGTCCACTCCTGGGAGCCTGGGAGGGGCCGTGTCAGCTGGTGTGGGGGCTGCAGGGGTGATGAGTGCTGAGGCCTCCCCGGGGGTTGCCCTGGACTTCCTGGGCGGGCCTGATGTCGGCAGAGGCCCTTAGAGTAGATGAGGAGAGAGGACATGGCCAGGAGGGCCTTGAGGAAAGTGGTTCTGGCCCTGGCCACGGGGGAGGGGCAGGAGCAGGAAGAACCTGGGAAACTGGCAGGGCAGGGACATGGGGAGCTCAGCCTCAGGGACCCAGAGAACAGAAAAGGAGAACAGCAGACACAAACCCAAGCACGTCAGAATGACGACTTGGAATGAATTAAACAACCCAAATCAAAGGGTATAATTGCTAAATGAATTTTTTATAAGTTCTGCTATATGCTGTTTGCAGGAAACACGCTTTAGATTCAAAGATGCAGGTAAGTCACAGAGAAAGGACGGAGGGACCCCTGGGGTCATCTGCCTCCGGCTGAGGTCATGATCCCCGGGGCCTGGGATCCAGCCTGGGATCCAGCCTGCAGCAGGCTCCCTGCTCTGTGGGGGTCTGCTTCTCCCTCTGCCCCTCCCCCAACCTCACGCTGCGGTGGGCTTTGACCTTGCCCCTCGGAACAGCGCCCCCTCCCCGGGCCTGTCCCTGGCTGGCTGGCCTCCTCCGGCAGAGGACGGACGCAGAGGACGGACGCATCTCATGAGCCCTGCGCTCCTCGAGGGCAGGTGGGGGCGCAGACAGCCTCAGATGCAGAGCCCGTCCCCAGACTCCACATGGGAGAACACGGCAGGATGTGTTTGAGGGTTAGTGAGGTCCATCGCTAATTCTGAATCCAATGAGATTGACGGATTTTTGTGTTTCCTATGCACTCCTGTCCTCTGCCGGAAGTGGGAAGGTGGGGGACAGAAACACCGGCTAGTTCGGGCTGGAAGCGCCGAGTCCCTTGACGAAAGTGCCAGGGGCCTCCCCGTGGAAGGCAGGCGGCCCCCACGTCCTGCCGGTTTTCTGCTGGGGCGTTGGGGTTGCCTGAGGGGGCTGGCCTTGCACACCTCAAGTATTTAGGGAAGGAAATCTTTAATAGCCCTGTTTCAGCGTTCTCAAAGGATAGAAAGCCTAAACAAATAACAACTTAAATGTTTTATACCTTTTATAGAGGTTTTTAATTTTGAAGGTACTGGTTCATGTTGGAAGTTAAGATTAAAGAAAGAAATGGAATCAAAAGAAAAAAGCAGGTTACTTACACAATTAAATATATAATTTCCTGTCTGATTAGAAGGAGCTTACATGCTCGTAGTCGACATTTTGGGGGAGGAGAGAGGAGTATGAAGTGAAAGCCAGTAGCTTTCCATCCAGCCCCCCAGAGGTGATATCTGTGAACTCTGGGGACACTTCTGCAGTTCGTCTCCTATCACAAAATTGGAAGTATTTCAGAGAGGCTCAAATTTTTAAAAATGTCTCCTTCCACTGGGGGTTCCTTCTGTGCCCTTGTTCAGACTCTGGTTGGGCTGGGGTGTGGGTCCTGGAGGTGGCTTCGGCCTCCAAGGGCGGCCAGACGCATGTGTTTCAGGAAGAAATCTTTATTTGGAGAACGTGAGACGTCTACAGACTCGGGGAGAGGTGTGGTCGTGCCCACCTCTGGCTGCTCCCCAAGGCCTGTTCTCATCGCCCGCCTGTGGTTTCTGAAGGCCATTCCTGACATACCCTGTTTGTGAATAGTTCACAATGTATCTCTGAAAGAGAAGGACTTTAAAAAAATACTGTCATGCCATTATCAGCCATAAAACATGAGTTCCTTAATTATCTAGGACGCAATTGCCGTGCAAGTTTCTAGCTGCCTCATCACTTCCTCATTTTGGATCGATTTAGCTCCTTGAGCCGGGGTCAGGTTACAGGCTGCACACTGCGATCAGCTGATGGTCTTTCTTTCTTTTTTTTGAGATTGTTTTGGTTTGTTAGAATGTTTAAGCAGCAGAGGGGGAAATAGGCTCCCCGCGGACCAGGGAGCCCAACGTGGGGCTTGATCCCACAACCCCAGGATCATGACGTGAGCCGAAGTCAGACGCTTACCCCGCGGGGCTGCCCAGGCGCCTGCTGGTTGTCTGTCTCATCTGCAGGCTCTCCCTCCCTCCTGTCCTTCCGTGTGGCCTGTGTGCCATTACAGCAGGTGGCCTGGTCTGCGGGTTGCTGGGTGGTGCGACCCCAGGCTCTGCCGGGGGCTGACAGCCCAGGAGTGTGCAGGGAATGCAGAGTCGAGAGCTAAGCCACATCTGCGCGAAGACGAGGTTCCTGCTGCCGCAGGGGACCTGGAGGTGCACGGACCTGGTCCCAGCCTGGCTTCTGCTGGCCACACCCGTGGTGGTTGATCACATCTTCTTGTCTCTGGCATGCTGTGTGGAAGGACACTGGAAAGAGATCTTTGGGTCTAGGGGTCGGTCAGATCTAGGTTTGGTTCTGTCTGTTTTTTGCCGACTGTTGTGTTCTTCTACAAGGACGCATGTATTGTTGGCTTATCTCTTGTTGGAGGTCAGTGGTGGCGGGGTCAGTGGTGGAGATGAGTGGTCAGTGGTGGTGGGTGCCCGGTGCCTGACCCGTGGGCCACGAGGCTGCAGAACGCTGATGTTCTGTCCGTCTCTGCTCACCTGTTAGCTGGAGGGCTTCTCTGAAGAAAAGCTGCCCCTGTAAATGCTGTTTAGTTATCCAGTGGTATAATTTATAAATGAAAGGCAGGTCATTACTTCTCTTCTTTCTCTTTATTTGCTGGTTTTCAGAATTGGTTCCCTTACATCTGGAAACAGTGATCACGTTGTTTTTCTGCTCTGAGTGTATGGGCTTCAAATCCCCTATTTGATGTGTTTCTCTGGATTGCCTTTTATTACATCTGGTGAAGGCCCCATTGACTCCCGTCTGCCACTGGGAGCCTCTGCGGCTGGCTCCTGACCTTCTGGCACAGACGAGTGTCCCTTGGACCCGGGGGCATTTGGAGGCTGCACTCTGGTCCTGGGACAGCTATGGGACTGGGGGTGGTTTGGCTTTCTCAGTGGGTGGGAGGTTCTGTGGCAGATGGTGAGGTGAGACCTGTCGCCGACTCTGCCGAGCTTCCGTCTTGTCTCGTGTCTTTCGCCGACTTCTCGAGGACCCAGGAGCGAGAGACTGGGACTTGCTTCCCTGTGCTGGAGGTGCTCTCCATAAGGAGCCTCCTGGAACGTTGTTTTCTTGGGGGTCCCAGGATGATACGTTCTTACCGTCGATTACCTTTTTCCGAGTCGCTGGGAAGAGTGTCTCCTTAGGGATGGGCACACACTGCTGGCTTCTTGGTTCCCTTTTACTGAAGAAAGAACCTCATCTCTGGCTCAAGGTCAGGTGGTCGCCTTCATCTGACTTGGCCCCAGATTTCGGCACTCCAAGCTCCAGGATGGAATTGGGGAAGTGGGTGGGGGAGGGTCACATACCATCCTGAGAATGAAAGCTGAGGACCCCCCCCACCAAGCCCCTGGAAGGTGTTTGTCTATGAGCTGTTCTGCTTTTCTTTTTTTTTTTTTTAAAGATTTTATTTATTTATTTATTTATTTATTTATTTATTTATTTATTTTATTTGTCAGAGAGAGAGCAAGCGAGAGGGAGCACAGGCAGACAGAATGGCAGGCAGAGTCAGAGGGAGAAGCAGGCTCCCTGCGGAGCAAGGAGCCCGATGTGGGACTCGATCCCAGGACGCTGGGATCATGACCTGAGCCGAAGGCAGCTGCTTAACCAACTGAGCCACCCAGGCGTCCCTTTATTTATTTATTTGACAGAGAAAAATCACAAGTAGATGGAGAGGCGGGCAGAGAGAGAGAGAGGGAAGCAGGCTCTCTGCTGAGCAGAGAGCCCGATGCCGGGCTCGATCCCAGGACCCTGAGATCATGACCTGAGCTGAAGGCAGCGGCTTAACCCACTGAGCCACCCAGGCGCCTGCTGTTCTGCATTTCTGAGGGTTAATCGGTGTTCTCCTTGGACACGGGTCACATGTCCTGTGTCTCTCCTGCCTACAGCCCTAACTGATGTCTGTCGCATCTCCATTTTGCTTGGACCCCCCTGGTGCCCTGGTCTCTGGGTCGTCCTGTCCATGGAACCCCTGCCCGCCATGGCCCCCACGCTCTGCTCCTCCCAACTGGTCTCTCCACGCGCCTACCGCAGTGGCTCCCACACCACGACGGGGACCTGAAGCCCCTGGAAACCGCATGCGCCCTGGCTCCTGGCCACTCCCAACCTTCCCGCCGGCCATCCCCTGGCTGTCCTCTGGCGCTCAGGACGGCCAGTTCTCCGGTCTGAGCTCCGGCTGGAGTCTCTGTGGCTCGGGTCCTTCGCGCTCTGTGTCCCTCCATCCGTCCCTCCTGTCCTCTCAGCTTCTACTGGGGAGTCTGCTGGGACGTGGTCACGTGGCCTCCTCACGTGGCCTGCGCTTGGACATGGCAGCCAGGCTTCAGGGGGTGGGTCTGGGAGAGAACTGGGTGGGAGCTGTGTCTCTCTTGTCATCTGGTCTTGGGGCCCATGCAGCATCGTCTCTGTGGCCTGGAGTGGTCACGGTCCCCAGGAGCCCAGGGGTGCATCCAGTGGGGAGCGGTGAGGCCCTGACGTCACTGTGGGTGCGTCGCTGGGAGGCCTGGGCCACGTGGGCAGCATGGACCGTGGGTCCCTACCTGGGCTCTCAGCTTCAGGACTGGCTCACCTCCAGTCTGTCCTCTGCAGGCATGCTTCTCTGCTTTGTAGACAGGAAACCTTGGGTGGCTTGACTCTGTCCTTGGGGTGAGTCTCCCCGCCCTGACCCACGACTCCCTACCAGCTGCTGCTTTTCCTTCCCCCGTGGTGCTGCCCAGAGACCCGATGGGCCATGTTCTCTCACTCCTGGGCCTGCCCCTGGCCCCGCCCTGCTCCCTGGCGTGCTTCCGAGCTCTGCTTGTCCGCTGGGCATGATGTGGCCCGAGTTGAGAGGGCAGATGGTGTGTGGGGGTCCGGCCTGCCCGCAGCAACGCAAGCAGTGTGTCCTGTGTCCCCTTCGCTCCCTTGCACTTTGGAACCTGATCCTTGAGGAGGTGTCAGTGAGTGGTGAAATCGGTCTCAGGAGAGAAACAGAATCACGAAGCTGTGTTCAAGGGCAGGAGCTGGGAGGGAGTGGGTGCGGAGGTGAGGCGTGTGGCGGTGCTGCTGGCAGGAGCCCTCATGTGCGCTGTGCGGCCGCTCCTTGTAAGCAGGACCTGTGGGCATCTGCTGTCCCCACGCACGGAGCCTCATTACTTCGGGCAGGGGACAGGGAACTGGGCCCAGTGACTCTTCCCTCCGTCTTTCAGACTCTGTCCTGGGTTCCACTGTGCAGGGACTCTGGCTGTGTGTTCAAGGGCTGTGGGCTGTCGTCCAGCAGCACCGTGTTGGGGGGTCTGCGGTGGGGCTGGGCTGCCGGAGGAGCAGGTTCCCCCAGCACGGAGTCATCTCGTGCTACGTCAGGTGCAGCTGCCCCGACGCCTCAAGTCCCTCCCCGGCGGGCCGGACGCCGCATTGTCTCTGGGCCACACGTTTGTCAGGTTCGCAGGTTGAACTGGCTCCCCATTCCCAGCGGGCATTTTGTTAGCGTGCTCCGAAAACAGCTTTCTGCAGGGTGTGACCCTTTCTGAAGGGTGTGACCCTGGGACAAGAGCCGTCAAAGCTCGCATGGAGATGAGTTTTTAGGGGAAAATAGAAGTAGCATCTGCTTTCTCTTTCTCTCAGCCCAGCCGCCATGCAATGGCCTTTATGGCACCTCCGACCTTACAAATTAAGTGAAAATATGGTGACTTTGATTTTTTCAGCCAAGATTTCCTCCTCCTGCTCCAGGCACTTCTACAGGAAGAGGGTAGGTTGGGGGTAGAATAGTTCAGGAAGTAAATTTCCTAAAACACAGAAGCCAAGATCTGTCCTTCTGTTCCAGTGTCTTTTGTTTTTGTTTTTGTTTGTAAAGAATGCCAAGAGGGCTGGGAGCCGGGGCTGCGACCAGTGTTCAAACCAGTCTGTTTCTGTGCTTCCTCCTCTCTGTTCTCTTTCTTTCAATGTCGCTGCAGATCATAAGGATGAAGAAATCAAGGTTCCCCCCAGGCGGTCATATCTGGGTACGTACCACACCGCGCAAGGCGGCCCCTGCACCCTCTGCTTCATTCATTCTGTGTGGCTCTGTCCCAGCTCAGCCCTCACTGTCCTGCTGCTCTGTGTGTGATTCGTTTTACTAAGGCGGCCGTGTCTCCAGCGACTAACCAACCCATAGCCTGCTATTTTTAAGCATGAACTAGTTCCTAGAAACCTGTCCAGTGTGTGTGTGTGTGTGTGTGTGTGTGTGTGTGTGTGTGTGTTGGGGGGGAGCAGATGATCAGAGTACAAGTTTTGGAATGCTTTTGTTAAATTTGTTACAAAGTGTTTTGGAATGCTTTTGTTAAATTTGTTACAAAGTGTTCTATTCTTTTGGATGCTGTGGTACATGGAATTGTTTTCTTAATTTCATTTTGGATTGTTCACTGCTATGTTGTAGAAATAAAATTGGTTTTCACATATTAATCTTGTATCCTGCAGCTTTGCTGGTCTCATTCTTTAGTTCTAATAGCTTTCTAGTACATTTTTTAGGGTTTTTCCCTTGTAAGATTATGTCATCAGCAAGTAGAGGTAGTTTTACTTTTTCCTTTCCAATCTGAATGCTTTCACTTTTTCTTGCCTAATTACTCTAGAATTAGGAATGGCTAGGAATGGTGGGCCTGGGTATGCTTGTCTTGTGCCTGGTCTCAATGAGAAGGCATTCTGTCGCCATCGAGCCCGATGAAGTTGCACAGTTTACACAGATGCCTCATGTAGATGAAGCAAGAACCTTTCTGTTCTGAGTTTGGTGAGTGGTTGTTGGTTTTTTTTTTTTTTTTTTTTTTTTTAAATCATGAAACGATGTTGAAGTTTGTCTAATGCTTTTCTGTGTCTTTTGAGATGATCATGTGGTTTTGTCCTTTATTCTACATTGATTGATTTTTGTATGTTGAACCAACATAGCATTCTTGGGATAAACCCCATCTGATTGTGATGTGTAATCCTTTTTATAAATTGCTGGATTCTGTTTGCTAGGTTTTTTTTTTTTTTTAAGATTATTTATTTATGTATTTGACAGAGATCACAGGTAGGCAGAGAGGCAGGCGGTGGTGGGGGAAGCAGGCTCCCTGGCCGAGCAGAGAGCCTGGTGTGGGACTCAATCCCAGGACCCTGAGACCATGACCTGAGCTGAAGGTAGATACTTAAAATTCTTGTGATGACTTTGGTTTTAGTATCAGGATAGTACTGGTCTTCTAAGTTTCCCTCCTTTTCTATTTTTTTTTTTAAGATTTTATTTATTTATTGGACACAGAGAGATCACAAGTAGGCAGAGAGGCAGGCAGAGAGAGAGGAGGAAGCAGGCTCCTTGTTGAGTAAGAGCCCGATGTGGGACTCGATCCCAGGACCCTGAGATCATGACCTGAGCTGAAGGCAGAGGCTCAACCCACTGAGCCACCCAGGCACCCCTTTCCTTTTCTATTTCAAGTTCATGAAGGATTGGTATCAATTCCTTATTAATTAAAAAATGATTTATTGAGGTATAATTGACATATAACATCTGGTTTGAGTATGTAGTAAGTCTACTTAACATCAGTCATTGTTTCCTTAGATTCCACATATAAGTGATCATACAGTACTTGTGTTTTTCTCTCTGACTTATTTCACTTAGCATAATGCCCTCAGGGTCCATCCGTGTTGTTGCCAATGACAGGACTTTTTTCTTTTTTGTGCTGAATAATAATTCCACTGTATATATACACCACATGTTCTCTGTCCATTCATCAGTGGGCGGACTCTTGGGCTGCTTCCAGATCTTAGCTATGGTAAATAATGCCCCTGTAAACATAGGGGTGCATATATCTTTTTGAATTAGTGGTTTTGTTTTCTTTGGATAAATACCCAGTAGTGGAATTGCTGGGTCATATGGTAATTCTACTTTTAATTTTTTTTTTTTTTTTAAAGATTTTATTTATTTATTTGTCAGAGAGAGAGCGAGCGAGAGTGAGCACAGGCAGACAGAGTGGAAGGCAGAGTCAGAGGGAGAAGCAGGCTCCCCGCGGAGCAAGGAGCCCGATGTGGGACTCGATCCCAGGACGCTGGGATCATGACCTGAGCCGAAGGCAGCTGCTTAACCAACTGAGCCACCCAGGAGTCCCACTACTTTTAATTTTTAAAGGACCCTCCGTGCTGTTTTGCACCGCGGCCGCACCAGTTTGCATTCCCACCAACAGTGTGCGAGAGGTCCTTTTCCTCCACATCCTCGCCGACGCTTGCTCTCTGTTGTCCTTTTTTTTTTTCTTTTTAAAGATTTATTCATTTATTTGACAGAGAGAGAGAGAACACAAGCAAGCAGAGCAGCAGGCTTCCTTGCTGAGCAAGGAGCTCCATGCGGCGCTCGATCCCGGGGCCCTGGAATTATGACCGGAGCCGAAAGCAGACGCTTAACCAACTGAGCCACCAGGCGTCCCAGCTCTGTTGTCTCTTTGATTAAAATAGTCACTTGTGGGGTGCCTGGGTGGCTCAGTGGGTTAAGCCACTGCCTTCGGCTCGGGTCGTGATCTCAGGGTCCTGGGATCGAGTCCCACATCGGGCTCTCTGCTCAGCGGGGATCCTGCTTCCCTCTCTCTCTCTCTGCCTGCCTCTCGGTCTACTGTGATCTCTCTCTGTCAAATAAATAAATAAAATCTTTTAAAAAAAAATAAATAAAATAGTCACTTGTGAGCTTTGCTGGTTTTCTTTGCTGTTCAGAAGCTTTTTAGTTTGATGTGGTCCCACTTATTTATTTTTGCTTTTTTTCCTTTGCTTTTGGAGTTAGGTCCAAAAACTCATCACCAAGGCCAATGTCACGGAGCTTATTGGCTATGTTCCTTTATGGGAGGTTTTTTGTTTTTTAACTGAAATACATTTGACATACAGCATTGTGGAAATTTAAGGTGCACATCATTTCCCTTTGATGCATTTATATATTGTAATATGATTGCCATCAGAGTGGTGATTATCATATTACATAGTTAAAATCTTCTTAGTGGTTAGAATAATTCCGTGTTACCGCAGCAGGTGTCATGGCCACAGTACTCGTCTGTGTTCACCCCCCGGTGCTCTCCGTCTCTGGGGCTTGTATACTTCTCATCACAAGCTTATTGATTCTTTCACTGTGGGGTAGAATTATCCTGTGAGGTTTTCTGGCCCTGGGCCTTTGTGGAAAGTTTTAAAATTACCAGGTCAGTCTCTTCTTACAAGTCTCTTCAGACTTTCTGCTTCTTCCTGAGCTACTTTTCTTAGTGACTTTTACTTACTTAGTTACTTTTCTTAGTAACTTTTACTTAGTTACTCAATTACTTTTCTTACTTGCTTGGAATGTGTCCACTGAGTCTAATCTGCTGATGTGTACTTTTGTCTTATTTTTGTTTCTGGGCAGGTGGTTTCTCTTTCGTCCTTGACTTGAATAGTGTGAGTTCCCTTCTCTCTCTCTCTCTTTTGGTTGTTCTAGCTAAAGGTTTGTCAGTTTTATTGATTTCCCCCCCCAAAGAACCAAATTTTGGTTTTGTTGATTTTCTCTGTTGTGTTTCTATTCTCTCCTGTGCTTATTTTGATTCTAGTATTTCCTTCTCTCCTGCTTATGGCTTTGGGTTTAGTTTGCTTTGTCTAGTTTCCTAAGAGTGGAAGGTTAGATTATTAATTTGAGATCCTTTTTTCTTTTTTAGTATAGCATGTATAATCATAAACAACTTCTAATAAATGCTTTCAGTGAACCCTGAAAGTTTTGGCCTGTGGAGTTTCCATTTTCATTGGTCTTAAATACTTTTTAACTTCCTTTGAGATTACTTCTTTGACCCGTTTTTTTATTTATATATGTTGTGTCATTTGCACGTATTTTCCACAGATTTTCATCTGTAACTGATTTCTAACTGAATCCATGTAGTTAGAGAATATACCTTATATCATTCCAGTCATTTTAAGCTGAGGTTGGTTTCATGGGGTCACAGAAGGTCTGTCCTGGAAATGTCCCACATGCATGACACCCTTTGCTGGGTGGAAGTGGAGAGAGACTGTCCGTTTCGTAGAGCTCAAGTCTTTCCTTCGCCCTTTCTGGTCGTCACACCCATGACCGAGAGTGTATATTGAAATCTTCCACTATTTTTTAATTATTTGGTTTTCTTCTTCACTTCTGTCGGGTTTGCCTCTTCTGTTTTGGAGGACTGTTGTTCGGCGTGTCTGTGTTTGTTTATATGTTTATACTTTTACCTGACTGATGGATTGGCCCTTGATTATAAATTGTCCCCCTATTTCTAGTCTTTTTTGTTTTGTTTTCACATCTCTTTCTTCTGATCTTAGTGTAGCTACTGCAGACCTCCTGTGGTTGCTGTTGTTTGATAAAATATTTTCCCTTATTTCACTTTTTTTTAAAAAAAGATTTTATTTGTTTATTAGGGAGAGAGGGAGGACACATCATACATGAGCGGGGTGAGGGCCAGAGGGAGGGGCAGAGGGAGGGCCAGAGGGGAAGCAGGCGCCTCGCTGAGCAGGGGCCTGACTTGGGGCTCCGTCCCAGGACCCTGAGGTCATGACCCGAGCTAAAGGCAGAGGCTTAACCCGCTAAGCCCCCCATTGGCACCCCTTGATTCTTTTACTTTAAACTTACTTGTTTCTTTGAATCTGAAGTGTGTTTCCCGTAGACAGCATATAGTGGAACTTAGAAAAAATTCATTCTGGCAATTATGCCCTGTGATTTGTGTTATTTAATCCATTCATGCTGAATGTTATTTTGATGTGTTTGGACTTGTACCTGATGTTCTCCGTTTCCCTGCATGTCTTCTCCTTCCTTACTGCTTGCTTCTGGATTAAGCAGATGTTCCTAGTATATTAATTGTTTTGGTGATCTTTTATTTTTTAAAAAAGATTTTATTTATTTATTTGAGAGAGGGAGCAAGTGAGAGCGCACAAGCAGGAGCAGGCCCAGAGGGAGAAGCAGACCGTGGGTCCTGGGACCGAGCCCCACATCTGGCTCCTGCTCAGCGGGAAGCCTGCTTCTCCCGCTGCTACTTCCCCTGCATGCGCTCTCTCTCTCTCTGTCTGTCAAATAAATAAAATCTTTAAAGAAATATACAGTGTTAAGCTTCTGTAGTGAAATTTTTATTTCAGTTATTGTACTTTCAATTTCTGAATTTCCATTTGGTTCTTTTTTATAATTTCTATCTTGTACTGCTTTTCTTTCTTTCTTTCTTTCTTTTTTTTTTTTTTTTTAAGATTTTATTTATTTATTTGACAGAGAGAGAGAGGGTGGTCGAGGGAACACAAGCGGGGTGGGGAGGGGCAGGCTTCCCGCCAAGCGGGGGTGCCCGATTCAAGGCGCTGGATCCCAGGACCCTGGGATCATGACCTGAGCTGAAGGCAGATGCTTAACCTGCTGAGCCGCCCACGTGCCCTGCACTGATTTTCTGTATGATGAGACACTGTCATGCTCTCCTTTACTTTATGATTTTCTTTGGTTCTTTGAAATACTTAGAGTGACTGTTTTAAAGTTTAAAGACTGTTTGTTTCTGCTCAGTCCAGTGGCTGTGCCCCTTCAAAAAGAGTTTTGTTTCCTCTTAAGTTTCTTCTGCATATGGGCCACTTTCCCATTTCTTTGCATTTCTCAAACATTTTGTTGAAAGCTGTATATTGTAAAATACTATAGCGACTCACTCCTGGATCCCCCCGCCCCCATGTTGGTGGGAAGGCTTGTTTGCTGATGTGTCGTGCCAGTGGGCTCGTCTGGTGCCATCTCTGAACCTGTCTTCCCCCAGGCAGGGCTGTGGGTCTAGCTCTCCTTGACCCTCCTGGGTTCCCCTGTTGAGCTTCTGGGTGGCCGGCCCCCGTCGGAATCACACGCCCCTGTGCGCCTCTGCCCATGGCTAGCAGATCGGCAGCCGGGCGGGTCAATGGCTCTATTGGGTGGGTAAGACCCGGGGGGCACGAGTGGCTTATCAGGCGGGGATCTCGAGGGCAGTCTCCAAGGCTGCTGTGCCCCAGGAGGGCTGTTTTAGTCTGATGCACGCGGAGCAGGTCTGCTGGTTCAGGAGCTGCCGTGCTGAGCTGTCAGCTCCCAGTTGCTCCTCTACCAAGGTCCCTACTGCTTTCGTCAGGCCTTAGGCTTGCTCCTGCTCCTGTTCCTCCCTTTAGGGAGAGCGACAGACCGGTCTGTTCCTGTGCGCCCCATCTGTGAGACAGACCTCGGAACCCCTGCTCTGCAGCTGGGGGCTGGGGCAGCACCAGCTTCTCTGGGGTAACGCCCCTGCTCTTCTGAGTGTGGGACCGAGGGGACAGTTCGGCCCTCCCAGCGTGGGACCTCAGTCCCAGGAGCAGGTTGGGAGGGGACGGTATTCCCTGCAGCCTCTGTCGCTGAGTGTGTGGGGAGCAGCGCCCTGGGGGCTCTGTGTGCTTGCCTGCAGCAGTCAGCTGAGGGCTGGGAAGTGCTGGCAGCTGCTGCCCCTGGAGAACCCGCGGCACTGCGGGGCTGGGGCATGTAGCGGCCGTCCCCCTGGAGCGGTGGGGGCCGCGGGCCGAGTCTCAGACGTTCTTCTATTAAACAGATGTTAGGACCCTTCACGGGGTGCACACACTGCGCTGTCTTGCTGGGGAGAGCGACCGCCGTCGCGTCGCAGAGGTTTCAGGCTGGGAGAACAGGAGCTTTTCTGGTTTTGCTTAGAGCTGCCTGAAGGTGCACCTGCTCGTTCACGGTTGGTTTTCTCTTCCGTGGAGGATAGGGCAGGATGTTCACCTGAACAGAAGGTCATGTCCTCCGGTAAGGTTTTAGAAGCAGCCTTAAAACTCAAACCGAAGTGCTGTTTTGATTTGGGGAGAAGCTGCGTTTCCCAGTCTGTCTGCTGCTCTTCCTGCTGCGTCCAGCACGGGGACCTCGAGCACCGCCTGCGGCTCCGCGGGCCTGAGCCAGCAGCCTGCCGTGCAGGCTGGTGCGGGCCTCTCAGCCGGGGCCCTCCTATCGCCCAGTGCAGGGAGCCCCACTGAGCACGAGTTGTCAGCACAGAGTCCTCGCAAGCCAACAGAGTAAGAGGGAAGGGTCCTGCAATTCAGGCGTGCCGGAGGCCAGCCCATCTGCTGGGGGTCAGCCTCGGGGGCATGGTGGGACCCCCCAGGACAGCGTTTTTGAACAAGGGCCGGTGTTCCTGCTCACTGGTTAGTCATACTATGCTCCGGGGGAGGGGGGAGGCGCTCTGGGACCTTTGGGTCCCCCGATCACCCCCTCACAGTGGTGGCCTGCCGGTCGGCAGACCTGCCCGGCAAGGGTGGTGCGTGAGTGGGCAGGGAAGGTGGGTCAGTGCGGCGAGCCCCGCGGCCCACAGTTCTGTAGTCCTGCAGCTGGATTGCGCAGCCCTTTGCTAACCCGCTGCGTCCCTGTCAGGCAGAGTTAAAGCCGGGGTGGGCTTGGAGGGTTGGGCAGAGTGGCTGTACCCCACCTTGGAGAGCCAGCTGCCTCCTGACCAGCCCCTCCCCCCCATCAGGAGCTTTGCAGGCCGCCCACCCCAGGCTTCCTCTGGTGACCCCTCTGGTGACAGCACATGCTCCCCCATGGGGCCTGGCCCCCCATCTTCCTTGTCAGAGTGTGAGCCCAGGGACATGGGGTCAGAGATCGGGACGGTGTCCCCAGACTGAGCGGGCACTCAGTCACACCGATGAGCAGTCGTGCCTGGGCGGGGGTGTGTGACCAGAGCCGCGTGTTAGTCTGATCCAGGGTGTCGAAGGAAGGAGTGAGGGTGGCTTTGTTTTCATGAAGACTTGATTTCTAAACATTTGCATTTTTTTGAAAGGCCACAAAGTTAGGGTAGGAGTGCACCGCTTTTTCTTAGCTGTTTGCGAGGAAGTGTCTGACTTGCTGCCTGGTGACCCTGGACACTCCAGGGCTGGCTCTGGGAAGCAGGATTCCAGCGTCTGTGGGCCACCCTGAGGTTCCGCTCAGACCAGCCCACCAACCTCAGCGTGCGCTCGCCGGTGCAGGGACGGGTCCCCAGAGCCCGTGTGCTCAGCCGTCCCATGCTCCTGGCCTGTGCTCGCAGGGGTCAGTTCCAGACCTTTGTCCTGGGGATCCTGGGGTTCCTGGAGGGTCATGGGGGGCTCTGGGTGGTCCTGGGGGTTCCTGGAGGCTCCTCGGGGGTACTGAGACCCTGGGGCCGCTTGTCTCTTGGTGCCTGTGCTCTCCCTCCTCCAGGGACCGCGTGGCACCGTTCCTGGCTGTTGCTCCGGCTCCCACGCCTCTCTCTGTGGTTTGTACCTATTTCTGGGGGACACCTGAATGCTCATGAAGATCCCACTCCTCCTCAAACTTCCATGCATCCCCATGTTTGATGATAAGGGCAGGGATTCATGGCTTCCTGCCTCACTCAGCGACTGACCCGTGTCTGCTTGGGTTGCCGGGGAGTCCCTGCGACCTGCCACGATTCTGGGGGCGCTTCCTTGCAGCCTGTCACCTCAGAAAGACCCGGGTGTGTCTGGGGCAGCCTCTGCCCCCGCAGCGTGGACCCTGCCCCTGGGGAAGGGAGTGCTTTTGCAGATGAGACCCCCTGGCTGGGCATGGGCTGGGACCGGGCTGGTCCCCAAGTTCTGCTGAGTCGGGTTCCCAGATGGTGCGGGTCCGCTGCTGGGCTCAGGAAGGGGGGACTCGTTAGGAAGCAGCACAGGGGGACTCACCCTGGAGCTGCGTGGGTGTGTCTGCCCCCGCGTGGGCGGGGAAGACGGGACGTGGTCCTCTGGCCACGAGGATTTCATGCAGGAGACTTTATCGTCGACGTAGCAGACACTGAGCGCTCTGTATGTGCCAGACGCTGTTTTAAGTCTTTTATGAGAAGTTGGTTAATTTTCACGTGGCCCGTGTGGAGTGTACGGAGATTTCTCCATTTTACAGATGTGGGGACAGGCCCAGGGAGGCCGCGTCGTTGTGCAGGAAGCCACAGCAAGAGGCAGGCTGGGCCCCCTGATGGGTAGGCTGTCATCACAGGCCCAGGCTGTGCACCACCCCCCCCCCCCCCCCCCCTCCCCCGGGGCCCCCCCCCCCGGGGGGGGCCGGGCCCCCCGGGGGGGGGGGCGCGCCCCCGGGCCCCGGGCGGGCCCCCCCCCCCCCCCCCCCCGTCTTTCCCGTGGGGACCCTCGCCTGTGGGAGCATCTGAGCCTCCGGGGACTGGGGCTGACCATTCGATGCTAGGCTTGCTGCCATGCCTGGCCCCCACTCCTGGGCAGAAGCTGTGCGGCGGGAGCCCCAGGCTATATGCGGCATGAGGCTTTGTGGGCCCTGGCCCATTGGGACAGGCAGTTTCCGGTGGCCGGTGACGGAGGTCAGGGGGAGCTTGGCTTCTGGTGTGTAGGGGTGACAGGGCCTGGGGGGTGCTTGGCTTCTGGAGCAGGGGTGAAGGGGGCCAGGGGAGTTCTTGGCTTCTGCTGCAGGGGTGACAGAGGCTAGGAGAGAGCTCGGCTTTTGGTATGCAGGGGTGACAGTGGCCAGGGGCGCTCAGCTTTGGTGACGTTGCTCTGGCTGCTGTGGCAGGCCCTCTCGGTACCTGCATTTCTCCTTGTCCTTGGGGGAGTGGCCGGGCCTTACCAGGAGCCGCCTGCTGCATGCAGCTGGGGGTCCTGTCCCGTAGGACAGAGCCAGCAGACCCAGTCCTGAGGCAGCCCCCGCTTGTCCCACAGCTCGGCCCTGGCTGTGCCCACGTCACTGGGCACTGTGTGTGTCGTGGACCATGGGACGGCAGCCCTCAAGTTCACACCTTCCCCCCTCCCCAGCTTCTGGGGACCTGGGGGCAGAGCTGGCAGAGGCCAGGAGCCTGTGTCCCGGGCCAGCAGCTTCTGACGGGCGGGAACAGCTATGGACCCCTGCACTCTCCGTGCTTCTCGGGGCACCTGGGGAGCCCGTGGCTATGTGGTGAGCCCGGACTCACCCCGCTTTCTCCAGCAACGTCTGGTTGTCGTTTTGGCCCTGGGGAGGGACACAGCCTGCCCTCTGCCCTGCTTGCTCAGCCTCTTTCCGGCAGGCGGGACTCTGCCCGAACTGGCGGGAGTGGGCCACACGGGGGTGCTCACGGGCTTCGAGGTCCGGGAGTTGGGTAGAAATTGCAGAAGCAGAAACCGCCGGGGGTTACGGAACTGTTCCATCACTGAGGGGGTCCTCGGTGTAGCCCTGATAAGGTCAAGCCAGCCAGGAAGTGACCTGTGAGGGCTAGGGTGTCCTCGACCTCAGGGAGGGCCAGGGTCTCTGTGGCTCCTGCTCCTCAGGGGAGGCTGGGGACAGGGTCTTTTAGGGGCCGACTGCTGCTACTGTCCTAGGGGTCAGGCTGCAGAGCTGGGGGCCGGCCTCCCCCCCCACCCCCGCAGCGGCTGGGGCAGTGCTCGGACTGGACTCGGCCTCACCCCCTGCCCGGCCAGGCCCTCTGCAGTCCCTTGAGGCCCGAAGGCTGTGCGGAGAGGTGCCCAGGCCCCCTTGCAGGCACGCTGGCCTTCGCAGCTCTGCACAGAGCAATGAGGAGTGAAACCAAGTCAGTGGAACCCTGAAACCTCAGCAGCCTCCGGGCCCTCGACTCCCTCAGCCCTGTGGCTGCTGGCAGCTGCCCCCTGCCCGGTGGGGGCTGGGGGAGGGGGGTCCTGCTGTCCCCCCCTGCCTTGTATCCAGCCGATGGTGCTGCCTCAGTATCCCCCAGTTGTATGGCTTGGGGCGTTGGGAGCCGACACGAAGAGCCCTCTGGAGAGGGGCCGGCACCTGCGGCTGTGCCTCCTGGACTCAGAGACGTGAAGGGCTCCAGCTGAGTGAGTTGGGGGCTGGGGGGGCTGCAGGTCTGGGAAGGCTGCACTCAGGGGCGGAGGGTGGGCTGAGGTCTGTGGCGACCTTCCGAGCTGCAGTTCTGCTCCAGATTGGGACTTTGTGGAGATCCAGCCTTACGTCACTGATGGGGGACGGCTGGGTCACGCATATGTTGATGTTTCCTCGTTAAAATGGGAGAATCCGGGATGAATCCGCGGTATTTGGTGTCTGTGCTGAGGCACAGCCGAGGCGCCATTGGCAGAGACGTGTCACTGGTCAGGACTGTCCTGTGGGGTCCCTGGGCCATGGGCCCCTGCGGCTCTTGGGACTTGTGCGTGTGGGACCGTCACTTCCTACCCCAGCAAAGGACACTGGCAGTCATGAGTGGCACCGCATCCCCCCCCCCCCCCCGAATTTCTGGTTGGGTAGGAATTGGGAAGAAGGGTGCCAGGTGGGCACAGAGAGCTTGGTGACCGGTGTGGTGTTCTCGGGGTCAGGGGCCAGACCTGGCTTCTGCTCTGTGGACACACTTTACACAGTGCCATGCCCATGAGCACAGAGCTGGGAAACCGGGCAGCTTGCTGCGTCCCCAGCTTTGCTGGCCGAGGCCCGTGTCGCTTAGGGTACCTCTTGCGCTTGGCCACGGGGCTACCCTCCCCACCCCGGAACCCCAGAAACTCAGGAACATCTCCCCCCAGAAAAGGTGGGGTCCGCAGTATGAGGGAAGAAAAGGAACGTGTGAACCGAGGGCTGTGTCCCACAGGAATGGACGTCTGTCCTATGGTCTGGGGAGTGTGTGCTCCTGAGAGCCGGGTGTGGCCAGAGAGCAGCAAACGGGAAAGCCTGGATCACAGAGGCGGGGGCTGCTGGGCTCCCCCAGTGGGTGGCCGTGTGGCCTGGGGTGAGTATCGAGGCGGAGCTGGGAGGGCGGGGAAGCTCGTGAGACGCGCAGGGTATGTGAGGGGTGACAGGGTATGTGAGGGGTGACGGCCCGCCCAGACAGAGTGTCCACGGGCTGTGCTGCGGGGGGAGGCCCGCCTCTCCAGCCGCCCGGGGTGGGGATTAGGCCTGGGACCCTGGGCAGCAGCAGGGGTCTCAGCCGGGAATGGGCTCTTTTCCGCTTTTGTGGAAATCCCTAGTACAGCTGCCGTCCTGTGTTGTCGCCCCTGGATGTAGCTCAGGAGCCTGTGGTCTGGCGGTGTGGACGGAGCCCAGGGTGGCTCCTGAGCACTGGGGGTCCTTCTTCCCACCATGTGGCTCCGTGGCTCCCCAGTCCCTGTGGGCCACCCCATGTTGCTGAGACACAGTCAGCACACAGCGAGCCTGTATTAAGGTGTGCGGTTTGGGTGAGTGTGGATGCGTGTCTGTGACCCCCTCCGCAGTGCGGTCTGAGAGCCCAAGCGTGCTGCCCCCCGAGTTCCCTCGGTCACCCCAGCTGCCTCCGCGCCAGCAGGCACCACTGACCGCTTCCCCTGCACGTCCGCTTGCACGGACTGGACTTCAGCACAGACGGGGTCGTCCTGCTTGTCTCCTGTTCCGCTGGCTCCGTCCACACAGCAGGGCTGCCTGCAGTGTGTCCGAGCTACGGCGGGAGCGGTCCGCCCGTGCTGGTGTCGGTGGTACCGGGCCTTGTAGCTGTGCCGTGAGGCTGGTCCAAATAAGGCTGCTCAGAATGTCCGTGGACGGGTCCTTGTGCGACCGTGTGCCTTCTCTCCCCGGGGTACCAATGGGCGTGCACTGGCCGGACCCGACAGTGAGTGGGTTCGGCTTCCTTGGTGCTGCCCAGCGCCCCCCGCGGCGAGTGGGCTCCTGGCTGGCACCTCGTCCGCACCGAGTCTGCGCCTCCTTTCGTTTGCAGGCCTTGGAAGGACGCGTGGGCATCTCGGTGTGGTTCTCCTCTCACGGGTGATGCTGGGCACCTTGGCCGGGCCAGCTGTTGTCTCTGCGTCCTCGCTGGTGAGGTGCCCGATCGGCCGGCCGGGACGCTGTTCTCACCGAGCTCTGAGGGTATTTTTTTCTTTAACATTTTTAATTTTATGAAATCCACTTTACCAGTTTGTTCCTTTATGGGTGATGCTTTTGATGTATCAGAAACCTTCGCATAACTGTTTTTCTGTCTTTTACACTTACTTATTTATGCTAAAGATTTTATTTATTTATCTGAGCGTGAGAGAGAGCGCACCCAAGCATGGGGGGAGGGGCCGGGGGCGACACAGACCCCCCCACCGAGCAGGGAGCCGGACGCGGGACTCGATCCCAGGACCCCGAAGGCAGAGGCCTCATGCACGGAGCCCCCCAGGCGCCCCTGGGCTCTGTGTTCCGGTCCGTGACCCGCTCTGAGTTCGTGTTTGTTGGTGTGAGGGTTCGCTACAGCCCGTATCCGCATGTGGTTGTCCAGACACTGTCTTCTGTCTGCTCGGTTGCCTTCGTGTGTTTATCGAAGATCAGCGTCTGATTCCTGCGTCCCTGGTCAGGACCACACTGTCTTGGTGAGAAGTCTTGCAATCAGGTGTTGTTAGTCTTCCAACTTTGTTCTGGATTCTGTGCGTTTCGGTAGAATTTTAGAATCAGTCTGTCAATTTATACAAAAAACATGCTAGGATTTGGGGATTATTTTGAATCTCAGATTAATCTGGGGGAAACTGACATCTGGCAGTAATGCAGAAGGTGTTCACACAGCAGCCTTAGAAGGGCCCGTGTGCGCAGCTGGCCCGGGGCTGGCGTCCGGATTTCCAGGAGACTTTGCCTCCGTCCCAGCCCTGGGGGAGGGGCTCTTTGTGCCTGGACTTGGGTATGACGGGGGATGTGCTGGACGCTTGCTTTCTTTCTGGAAGTGGGATTGTGAGACGTGCCAGGCAGGGTGTCTGCAGTAAAAACTCTGGGCCTTGAGTCTCCAGGAGCTTCCTCGGTGGAGCCTGACTCCCGTTGTCAGTAGTTTGTTGCTGGAGGAGTTACGCTCCTCCTGTGTCAGTCCTTCTAGAAAGATCACAGGACCCGGGGCTGGTCTGGGAACCCGCACAGAGCACCGAGGCTTCCGGCCCACGAGCGCCAAGTGTCTGAATTTCACTGTGTGCTGCTCTCACACGTCTCATTGATCCCTGAGTGACTCACACTCGGTGGTGTCCTAGACGGTTTTGCTCTTTAAATTCTACTTTCTCATTGCTCACTGCTCGTACGTAGAGACCCTGTTGGTTGTTGTGTGCCGAGTGTACCGTCTGCGACCTTGCTGAGCTCAAGGGTTCTAGTGGGTTCCTTCCGTGTCTGTGAAGTGCAGTCATGATCACATCACCAGCGAGGAGAGGTGAGGCTCCCTCTTCCTTCCCGGGCAGACGTGTCTCATGTCTCCTGCTTCGTCGCCATGACGAACTCTGGGGGGTGTCGAGCAGCGCTGGGGAGCCCTCCTGTTCCGTTCCTGGTCTCAGGCTTCCCCGTCTCAGGGTGTCCGCACGAGCGTGGGGTTAGCCGCAGGGTTTTTCTGTGTTTTGTCCTCAGGTCGCGGAAGTTCCCTTTATTCCTCCATTGTTCATCAGGACTGTGTGTGGAGTCGGTCAGATGCTTTTCGTTCACCTGTTGAGATGAGCGTATGTTTTCCTGTTTTAGTTTAATAAGACGTAGTGCATCGTGTGATTGGTTCCTGGGCAGTCCCGCAGCCCTGTGCTCCGGGATGAACCTGCTCTGTCGCGAGGGGCTAACCCTTCTGTGTGCGGGTTTTTTTGCCGCAGCCTCTTCCGAGTTCTTACGTCTGCGTTCACGAAAGCTGTTGGTCTGTGGTTCGCTTACGATGCCTTAATCCGGGGTTGGTGTCGGAGCGATGCCGGCGCCGTGGAGTGAGCTGGGAGTTGCTCCGTACTTCTCAGTTTACTCGAGCTTGTGAGGTCCCTCGGGGAAGCCGTCTGTGCCCGGAGTTATCTTTGTGGGAAGTTTTTGGTTTTTTTTTTTAAGATTTTATTTATTTGACAAAGATCACAAGTAGGCAGAGAGGCAGAGAGAGAAGGGGAAGCAGGCTCCCCGCTGAGCAGAGAGCCCGATGTGGGACTTGATCCCGGGACCCTGAGATCATGACCTGAGCTGAAGGCAGCAGCTTAACCCACTGAGCCACCCAGGCGCCCCGTTTGTGGGAAGTTTTTAATTCACATTCAGCTTCCTGATGGGGATTGGTTACTTGTTTTATTCATTTCCTCTTGACTCCTTTACAGCTTCACGTTTATCCTGCCTAGAGATGGTGGGTATCGTTTTGGTTTCACTGGTTTTCTCTTTTTTCCCGTTTTCTGGGTATTGGTTTCTGTTATTCTTACTTCCTTTTATCTGTTCACTTTGGGTTTAAAGATCGATTGACTTGTTTCTCGAGGGAGCGTGAGCGGCAGGGGCAGCGGAGAGGGAGAGACTTCCAAGCAGGCTCCCCGCCGAGCACAGAGCCCGACGTGGGGCTCGATCCCACGACCCCAAGCTCACAGCCTGAGCGGAAACCAAGAGCGGGACGCCCCGCCGGTGGAGCCGCCCGGCGCCCGTTGCCGGTGGCTGTGACCTGTTCCTCGCCTGCCCTCCTGCACCCTGGCTCTGGCACAGGCACCGCGGCCAAGCGGGCGGCCAGGGGCTCTAGCAGCGGCCGGTGGACTTGTTGCCTCATGTTCGCTACACTCAAGGCAAAATACTTTCTAATTTTCTTTGCTGACTTTAGATTCTCTTTTGCTGTATCCATGCATGGGCAGTGGCTTGAGGCTTACCGTGGTCATCTTTCCCTCCGTCTGCCCTGGGGGGACGCCCGGGCGCTGCGCGTGCTGCCGCGAGCCCGGCCCGCGGCGGGGTCCGCTTGCCCCGCCTCTGCCGTCGGTCCCTGGGCGGCTGTCCTTTGCGTGTGCTGAACCCCTGCTCTTTTGTTCTTATTTTTGTTCGAGTCACTTACTAAAGAGAATGAGATTATGAGAAAAGTATCGTATACATCTACCCACTTAGTTGCCGCGTCCTTGCCGGAGATGTCAGATCCGGATTTCCATCCGGTGCCGCTGCCCTTCTCCGTAAGGTTTCTGGCGCCACGGCTCTCTGGTGATGGAGTTTTTAAGCTTTTAAATGTAAAAAAGTCTTTATCGCCCACCTTCATGTTGGAAGACATTTCCGTGAGGTCTGGCAGTCTAAGCGGATGCGTTTTTCTCTGTCGGCGCCCGTGAGCTCTCGCCGCCTGGGCTGCGCCGGACGAGCGACCCGAGGGCGCGTTCCCCGTTCCTCCGCGTGTGCGCGGTCCTGGCTGCCGCCATGGTTCCCGTGTTACTATTCGTATTGAGATGTCGTTACGATGACACGGTTTTCCTCAGGTTTCTTGTGCTGCTTCGGTTTATGACTCACAGTGTCCTATAAATACAGAATTTTCTGTCTCTGACCTTGTGAGCATGCGGAACAGAGTTATAACGGCGGTTTTGATCGCTTTGTCAGCTAAATGCCAACGTGCACTTTGGCTGTGCGTGTCTTTGCAGTCGGCCGATCTGTCGCTGCATCGTGGGTCACGTTTCCTTTCCGCTGGCTGCTCCGCTGTGGCTGTCCGACCGCCCCTGTCGCTGGGGCGTCTTCAGTTTCCACAGGTGCGTGAGCTTTGTTCTGGGGGTGCACTGAAGGAGCTTGGAAACAGTTTGATCTTTTTAGGTCTTGCTTTTCTGATGAGTCGGCTGGGACCAGAGCGTTGCCCAGTCTGGACTGGTGACTCCCAAAGCCCAGAGAATCGGGAGGCTCCCCTTCTGGCGGGCAGGGGCACTCCTGGCCCTTTGTGGATGGACGCTGGGCACGGTGAGCGCTTACCCGCCCGGTGGTTCTTTCCCTGGGCTTGCGGTCGGTGCTCCGCCAAGGGCCTGGGCAGGACGCTCTGCAGACCTCCCGCTTTCTCCGTGCTGTCCTGCTTCCTGGAGTTTTGTCCTGCCGACTCCAGCTGCCTCGTTTCCTGGACGCAGCTCCGGGTTTCTGTGGGCCCAGCCTGGGTCCCCGGAAACTCGCTCTAGCCCTACCTGCGGCAGTCAGTTCTGGGTTCCCTTTGCCTGTTTCCCATCTGCCAGAGGTCACGGTCCTTTCCTGCCTCGTGACCTGCAGACGTACATGCTGCCCATTGCTCAGTCGTGTGGGGGAGGAAGGCTGGTCTCTGCGGTGGCGGGAAGGGGGGTGGAAGCTCAGTTTTCCCGTTCGGGGCCTCCGTACGCCCCTCACCTCCCGTGGCTGCTGCGTGTGAAGGCGCCTCCCCCCAGGTCTTCCTCCCCTCACCAGCCTGGACGGACGCCTCAGCCCTCTCCCGGCCGCAGCAGCGATGGCGACGGACCACGTCTTCTGCTTCCTTCGCTCTGGATTTGAATCGCTGCGCCTGGAGGCACGGGGACTCCGCGTCCCCTTCCTTTCTGTCCTGGGCTTGTTGCCCTGCACATAACGCCCGCCAGGTCCATCCGTGTTTTCGCACAGTGCAGAATCTTCCGTTTCATGGCAGACTAATGCTCCGTTGACGTGTGGGCCACGGTTTGCGTCTCCGTCCACCTGCTGACAGACAGCAAGTGGCTTCTGGGTCCCGCTCCCAGGAGCCCCGCCGCTGGGACCCCGGGCGCAGCTGTCCCCGAGCCCCTGGCCCCGCTCTCCGGGCGCACACCGGGAAGGAGAGTCGCGGCTCCTGCGGTGATGCCTTGTTCGCCGTTGCCAGGACGCCCTCTGCGCTTTCCGGGAGGGCCTCCGCGCCCCACCAGCAGCCCGCGAGGGCCCCGTGTCGCCGCGTCCTCACCCCCGCCGACTTCTGTTGCTGGAAGGGCCGTGAAGCGGTGGCGCACTTGGTTTTGACTTGCGCTTCTCCAACGATGAGCGGCCCTGGGGACCTCTTCATGCGTCGCCGCAGGCCCTCGCGGAGACACGCCCTCCGCCCTCTTTGAAAATGAGCTGGCTGGTTCCCGAGCTGTGCGCCTTCTGTATATTCCACACCCACGAGTTCCTCCCTGGACCTGGGATCCGCAGCGACCTCCTCCTGTTCCCTGGGTTGCATTTCACTGTTGATTATGTCTTTTGAAACACAGATTTTTTAAAAAGATCAATTTTCTCAGCTCTATTGAGATATTATTGACATATAACCCTTTAAATTTAAGACCTGCAGTGTGATGTTTTAATACACAGATGTTGTGAACTAAGTGCATGGTAAGATTAAGTAATACTTCCACACCTTCACACAATTACTTTATTTTTATTATATTATTTTTAAGATGTATTCTCTCAACACATTTGAAAATTTTTTTAATTTTAATTTTAATTTTTAAAAAATATTTTGTGTATTTATTTGACGCCGAGAGCGTACAAGCAGACGGAGGCAGAGGGAGAGGGAGAAGCAGGCCCCGTGCTGAGCAGGGAGCCCGACGTGGGGCTCGATCCCAGGACCCGGGGTCACGACCTGAGCTGAAGGCAGTTAGTTGCTTAATCTACTGAGCCTCCCCAGGCACCTTTTTTTTTTTTAAAGTTTTTTTAAAAACTCTGTACCCAGCGCGGGGCTTGAACACATGACCCCAAGATCAGGAGTCACGCGCTCCACGAGCCGAGCCAGCCGCGCTCGGGCGTTACTTACAGTTACGTTCTGTACATCAGGCCCCAAACTGGAGGTGTGTACCCTGGGACTGACCTCTCCCCAGCCCAGTCCTGGCAGCCACCGTTCTGCTCTCCGTTTCTCTGAGTTGGGCATTTTGGATTCCGCGTCTGAGGGAGAACATACAGGGCGTGTCCTTCTCTGATGGGTTTTACTCACATGACGTCCTCAGTTTCTGTCTGTGTTGTCACTAGAGGCAAGACCCCCCCCCCTGCCTTTTTAATGGCTGAACCGTTATCTCGTCCTCTCTCGACGGTCACTCGGGTTGTTGGCTGCTGTGCGTGAAGCCGCAGTGGGCGTGGGGCCCGGATACCTCTTCCGGATGCTGCCTGCCTCCCCTCAGGCTCTGTTCCAGAGGGGGCCGCCGGGGGGCTGCCAGAGCACGGGATAGCCCCGCTTTTGACTTTCTGAGGAGCCTCTGTACCGTCCCCGCGGCGGCCACACCAGCCCGCCTTCCCACCAGCGGCGCGCGGCCCCTTCTCCGCCTGCTCGCCCGCACCTGCTGTCCCTCGTCTTCCCGCGTCTCGCCTTCCGGCAGCTGCGGCGCGGTCTCGTCGGGGTTCCGATGGGCACTTCCCTGGCGCCGAGGGACTTGAGCATCTGTCCGAGCGTCCATCGGCCATCGGAGTGTCTACTTGGGAAAAGACCTAGTCGGCTAATCTAGTCAGTCCCGTGACCGTTTTTTAACTGGATTGGCTTTTTAAACTTTCTCCCCTTTGTGCTGAATGGGTTTCATATATGATCTGGTATAACCCCAGTAAGACTGACAGTTCGCACATATTTTCTCCTACTCAGTAGGTCTCCTTTTCGTTTTGCTGGTTGGTTCGTTGGTTGTCTGTTTTGATGTGGTTCCACTCATTCTTGCTTTTATTCCTTGCACTTTTTTTTTTAAGATTTTATTTATTCATTTGATAGAGACGCAGTAAGAGAGGGATCACAAGCAGAGAGAGGAGGAAGCAGGCTCCTTGCTGAGCAGGGAGCCCGATGCGGGGCTCGATCCCAGGACCCTGGGATCATGACCTGAGCTGAAGGCAGAGGCTTAACGACGGAGCCCCCCAGGCGCCCCATTCCTTGCACTTTTGATGTCATATCCAAAAAATTGTTGCCAAGACCAATAATGTCAAAGAGCTTTTTTCTTAGAAACACCGAAGTCTCAAATTTTGATATCACCCTATTTATTTTGGCTTTTGCTGTCACATCGGAGAGACCATTGAAGACCCGACACCCTGAAGCTTTCTGTATTTTCTTCTCAGAGTTTGGTTTCTCATGTTTAGGGCTTTGATCCATTTGGAGTTAATTTTTGTATCTGCGAAGGTAAGGGTCTAGTTTCAGTCTTTTCCCAGAAGCTTTTGGTAGGATTTTCTGTTAGTTCTTTGTTAACTGACGTGCTCCTGGGGAACCCGACAGAGGAGGCTCCGGACAGACTGAGCGCAGGCCTTGTTGGCTCTGCTCCGGCCCCGAACCGTCTCCCGCCGGCCTTAGCTCATCCCGGTCCTGGCCCCCGTCCTCGGCTCTGAACGTGCTCCCTGCACTCCCCGGCACAAGGGCAGGAGCCCCCCAGGTCTGAGGTGTCCCTGCTGCACCGTCTTGGGATTCCGTGTTTTCTGTAGGGGATGCCTCAGTGTCAGCTCCCAGCCCCGGGTCCCAGGCCACCCCTACCGGGCAGCCGGGCTTTGCTCAGGAGGTAGAGCCGCTCCCACTGCGCCCTGCTCTGGGACGTGTCGGCACACCTGCACACTGTGTCCCCCTCCTCTGGCCTCCTGCCCACACACCACCTGCTTTCTAGCTCAGACCTGGGGGGGTGTTCTCGTACAGAGTGAGGGGTGGAGCTGGGAGGCAGGGCCCGGGACGGGGAGGACAGGCTCCTGTACGCGGGCTGGACATTCCCTTCAGGGTACTTCCCGGCCCCTGGGTGGCCAGCCCCCTAGCCCGCACCCTTGCCCGCGCCCAGACCCTGCCAGTGAGGGCCAGGCCAGTCCTGGGGCGCATCGTGCCCCCCCATGTTCTCTCTGTATGTGTCTCCATTTTCCTGACCTTCCCTGAAGCCACCTCTGTCCCCAGGGCCTCCCGTGTTTATCTGCCAAAGCCCAGGAACTTCTTGTGGTTTGCTGATGGTGAGTGCCTGTGAGTTTGGTTTCTGCAGGACGCATCCGTGGAGCAGACGACATTCCCTCAGTGATGTGTGCAGTGATGGCACGCACGTAGCTTTGCTGGGCGCTTATGGGCTGGGCACTCTGTAGGGTTCAGAAGATTAACCGCTGAAACAGCCCTAGGAGGGAGATTAAGTTATTCCTCTTTTACGTCTGAAGAACTGAGACGCGTGGGTAGCAGTGCAGTCGTGGAGGGAAGGGGCAAGCATTTCACCCAGGACGAGCGTTCGGAGGCTCCAGTGGGGTCCCTGCCCATGCCATCAGCGGATTGAAGGATTCTAGCATTTTTACGTTGAATTCGTATCTGTATCACGGCTCCCTCACCAGTGCTCCCTCACCACGGCCTGGGTCGAGAGCTTATGGAGCCCCACAGCCCGTATCTGTCTTCTGTACACGGACCTCGACCTCACTCAGTCCGCATCCTGTCCTCATGCTGACCATGACCCGTATGCCTGGTTGACATTTCTTTCTCCCTCTTGCCCTAGACTTTGACCCTCACCACTTCTGGCACTGGAGCAGCTTTGGGGACTACGTGCAGTGTGTCCTGGCCTTCACGGGAGTGGCGGGCTACGTCACATACCTGTCCATGGACTCGGCCCTGTTTGTGGAGACCCTGGGCTTCCTGGCTGTGCTGACTGAGGCCATGCTGGGGGTCCCACAGCTCTACCGCAACTACCGCCACCAGTCCACCGAGGGAATGAGGTAGGTGGACCGGAGTCGCTCTCACCGCATCTGTTGGTACCAGTGTGCCCGCATGTTTGGTAAAAACCAAATGTGTACAGACTTGGCTGCTGTGTTTTAAGTTGTATCTGTGAGACGCCAGGTAGAGAGCAGACATCTGGACGCGTGAGCAGATGTGTTTGTGCGGAACACGCAAGGGGACGCCGCGACCCCCTTGTGAAACAGATGCGTGGTACGGGGTCTCCCGGGTTGAACCTGGAGCCTTGTTGTGGGAGCACAGGTGAGCGGAGGTGGCTCTGGTGCCCGGCGGTGGGGGCTGTGTCCCGAGATACACTTTAGGTGGCAGCCGTGTGTCTCTGCAGGGCCCTCCGTGTGTTTAGATGCCCTCCCGGTCACGGGAGGCCCGTGTGGAACGGGTCTCGAAGGCACTGGGTGGAGCCCTCCCCCAGCCTGTGGAAGTCGCCTGTGGCGCTGGAACCAGATGTCGACGGGACTTCCCGGGGCCCCCGTGGATGGGCTTGCTCTGAAGCTTCGTCGTTCCTGCCGGTGCTTTTCTCGTACTTACTTGCTTCCTGTGATGGGGAGCCTCCTCCCCAGGCGTGAGGACCCCTGCCCAAGGCTCTGTTCGAGGCCCCGTAGTAGCACCTGAAGTTCCCATGCTTTTTCCCTGAGGTCCATGCAGCCCAGCCCCTCCCAGGGTGGTCCTGTGTGTGTGTGTGAAGGCAGCATCCACGACCCCACTCCCCTGGGGCCTCCTGTCTGTGCTGCTCTCCCTCGGTCTGCCGGCCGTCCGTCCCGTGATGGCTTACAGCCCCTTCCTTACCCAGTTCTCCCTGGTGGGTCTGTTCGTGTGACGCATGACAGAAGTCTAGTGAGCAGCTTCAAGTCAGAATGTGCAGTGGGAGGCCTGTGCCGGGACTGGGGCAGGGTATCCCCTCCCTGGGGAGCCTTGCTACCTGCAGACTCACTGAGGCCAACCACCTGGTTTGTGGCCACGGCACATGCTCACAGTGAGGTCACACTGTTCCCGTACCTGCCGCTCCGTAGCCCGCCTGTGTGTGCGGCAGCTCCCGGCTGCCACCGCTCACTGGCTAGGTCCTGTGGCCACTCTTCATATGCCCAGCACACACGGGACACCCTGGCAGTTGAATCTGACATTGTCTCAATTTTCCAAGTCCGAGCTGCTGTGATGGGGAAGGACTGTCCGTGGGTCAGAGGTGGGTCGGAGTAGAGGCTGCTGATGCCTCTGGCTAGAGACGATGGCCCATGGATGGGAAGCTGAGTTCACAGACATCTCTGGAAGGCAGAGATTCAAGGCTTTTCTTTTAAGATTTTAGAGAGTGGGGGTGCAGAGGGACAGGAGAATCCCAAGCAGACCCCCACTGAGCACAGAGCCCGGTGTGGGGCTCCATCCCCAACCCTTTGAGCGTGACCTGAACCAAAATCAACAGTTGGACCTCAACGGACCGAGCCACCCGGGTGCCCCAGGATTCAAGCCTCGTAATGTAGGAAATGACGCAACAGCTCAGTCCCCTGAGACCGAGCAGACTGCAGGGCAGTCAGGAAATGACAAAAACGATCCCGTTCGTGGTACTATGGAGACTAACCGAGGAGGTAGCAGACTCGTGCAGTGGAAACTAGAGCACTGTTGCAGGAACTTGAAGACATGAGTAGAAGGGAAGACATTCCGCATCCACGCCTGGAAGTTTCAGGATTGTCAAAATATCAACACGACCCAAGGCAGCCGCAGGTTTAGTGGAACCCTTTCAAAATCCCAGTGATTTTTTTTTTTTCCAGAAATAGAAAAACCTGTCCTGAAATTCACATGGAATATTGAGGGACCTGAAATTGTCAAAACAGTCTCAAAAAGAACAAAACTAGAGGACATACCTTCAGATTTCAAAAATGACTGTGCAGGTGCCATCGAGGCTGCCCTGCCGGCGTATAGACAGACCCATGGGATAGAGCTGGAGCCCAGAAACGACCCCTCCCTGTGTGTTCAGTGGCTTGCCAAGACGGTTCAGTGGAGAAGGAGCATTGTTCCCAGCCCGTGGTGCTGCGGAAACGGGACGTCCACGTGCAAGAGAACGAGGTTAGACCCTTACCTGCCACCGTGCGTAGAAATACTCAAAAGGGAACAGAGACCTAAATCAACACCTGAAACAGCAACATTCTTAGAAGAAAACACGGGAGAAAAGCATCATCAGATGCTTTCGTTGGATTTGGTAGTGATTTCTTGGATGTGACACCAAAGGCACAGGAAGAACCAAAAAGGCAAATTGGACTTATAAACCACGAGTCTCATGCGTCAGGAGGTTGTCCAGGAACAAAATCGCGACCGGCAGAATGGGACGAAATATGCGCAGGGCCTCTGTCCAGTGAGGGGTGACATTAAGTCTACAGAAAGAGCTTCTAAAACTCAATGACAAAAAATCCAAACAACCCAATTAAGAAACAAACAAAGACCGGAAAAATGTTTCCAAGGCCGATGTACAAGTGGGCAAGAAGCGCGAGAAAAGGTGCTCAGCATCGCTGACCCTCAGGGACCTGCAGATCAAACCACACTGAGGCCCCCTCACACCAGGAGCGTGGCTGCTCCCAGAAGAAGAAAAGCAGCAGGCGGTGGTGGCAAGGGGACAGGAGCCCTTGTGCCCTGGTGCCGGGCAGGCGCCCTGGTGCCGCCACTGTGCAGAGCAGTATGGGGTCCTTAAGAAATAAAAAGAAAATCACCAGATGATCCGATAGTTCTGCTTCTGGGAATCGACCCAGGAGAGCGGACAGCAGAGTCCTGCGCTGCTTGCAGACTCATTCACAGCCGCACCGTTCACGGCAGCTGTAACGCAGAAGCAGCCCCAGTGTCCACGGGTGGACGAAAGAAAGGATCAGCAAAAGTGGATAAATAAATCGCAATATGATGATCTATAAGAAACGTCTGTTTGGTCATTCAGACGAGCTCTTCAGAGAGCTTCAGGCCGGTGGAGACGCGCAGATTTGGGGAGAGCGGTGCGCCTGGAGAGGGCACGGGACCTCCGGGCCCTTGCCCAGCTTTGTCGCGACCCCATCACCCGTTTCGGGTGCGCAGGTGGGAGGAGTCCGGCCCACGGAACTGTGCGGCCGCCTCCTCCGTGTCGCGGTAGAGCACTTTCCTCCCCCAACGGAGAAACTTCCTGCCTGCTGGCCGTCACCCTCCATATGCTCCCAACCTGCCCCACCCCTGGCCCTCGGCGGCCCTGGACCGGCTGTCTCTAGGATGCTGGACGTAAACAGAGCCGTGGGGAAGCGGACCGTGCTCCCAGGCTCCGCCGTGCACGACGTATCCGCGCTCGGCTCCGGAGGCCGGACCACAGTCTGGTTGTGTGGACGTACCTGCGCCTGTTCTTCCGCTGGCGGACATCTGGGTGTCCGGCATCTTCTGGCTGTTACAGGTAATGCTGCCGTGAAGGTCACGTACAAGTTTCCGCTGCACACTTGCTTTCCTTTCTCTGGGAGCAGACCAGGTGGCACTGTTGGGTCGGACCGCGGCTCTGGGTTGAACGGTTTGAGGTGCGGCCATGCTGGGTCCACAGTGGCGCCTGAGGGTTCCGACCCGGCATCTCACCGACGCCTGTTACTGTGTGGCCTGTCGATTCTAGCCGTCCTCGTGGGTGTCACGTGGGCCCTCCGGTCTCCGTGTGGTTTCGGTTTGCATTTCCCTATGATAATGAGGTTGAACATCTTTTCATGTGCTTTTTGGCCATCTGTGTGTCTTTGGGGAAACTTCTGTTCCAGTCCTCTGCCCGCTTTAAACTCGGTGGTCCGTCTTCATTACTGAGTTGCAGGGTTCCGTATTGCACTGGCACTACAGCCTTGTCAGGCGTATGATCCGTGATTTTTTTCTCCCATCCGGTGGGTTGTCTTTTCACTTTCCTGATATTTTCCTTTTCAGTACAAAAGACTTTAAATTTGCTGAAGTTAATGAATTTGTGTGTGGGGTGGGGGTGGGGGTTGTTGCTCCTGCCTTCGTCATCAGACCCAAGAAACCCCCGTCTGACCCAAGGTCTCAAAAGCCTGTTCCTCTGGGACGTGTTTTGGGTGGATTTTGAATTACAGGAGAGCCTTTGATTCGTGGAAGGGAGAAGGTCTAGGTCTAGGCTGAGGGTGCAGAGAGGGGTGGCCGCAGGAGTCGGCATGCCTGGTTGGGCTCTGGAGGAGGCTGGGCGGGCACAGGAGTGGGGCCATCGCTTCTTGGGCACCAGCTGGGAAGACGCGTTCTGGACTGCAGGACAGAGCAAGCAGGTGGGGAGAGGAATCTTAGGAGAGTTTGGGAGGAAAAATGCAGACGTCAGGAATAAGGTAATAGGAGCCTGGATTAAAATGGTGGAAGAGGGTCAGGCGGGGGGTACAGCCCCATCTCCAGCCCGAGCAGGAAGGCCACAGCTGGGGCCTGGGAGGGGCGGTCGGGGCTTCCTGTGGTGTTGGAGCTCTGGACTGGTTAAGGTTCCTCCATCCCAGGGGCGCCTGGGTGGCTCAGTGGGCTAAAGCCTCTGCCTTCGGCTCAGGTCATGATCTCAGGGTCCTGGGATCGAGCCCCGCATCGGGCTCTCTGCTCAGTGAGGAACCTGCTTCCCCCTCTCTCTCTGCCTGCTTCTCTGCCTACTTGTGATCTCTCTCTGTCAAATAAATTAAAAAATCTTAAAAAAAAAAAAAAAAAAGATTTCTCCATCCTGGTCCCCCTTGGGGTGGGGACTCCAGGACATCCCTGGCATGTTGTGGACTGAGAGCCCAGCTTCTGGGGCTCGTTCCTCCCTCCCATAGTTGTTGTGGGTGATGGGAATTCACAGCTCGTGGGGGCAGGGCGCCTCAGGGTCTTGGGGTAACAGCATGAGCTCGTACATCCCGAGCCCTGCACAGGAACGCTCCTTCCTGACAGCTGACCACCCAGGGTGCTGATCGCTTCCTGTGCTTGGCTAGTATTTGATCTGGGGGCCATGCCCCCAACCCTGAGCCCCCCACCGAGGTGGCTGGTGTGGGGCCGCCCACGGGGCTGTCACATTTGTGACCCTGAGCAGAGGCCACCTGTGCATTCAGGGCCTGGGGGAGGGGCTGTGACCGGGCACTGGGTGGAGGTCCTGGGACTGTCTCCAGGCCTTCATGTGGAGTGCCGCCTTGCCTGGAGGGGCCAGCTTCCTGCGAGGCGGCCATTCCAGGGCGGCCGGGAGCACCCTAACCCCAGGAGTGGCCTGGCCCCAAGGAGCTGGAGACACAGGCAGGACCTTTCCAGGCTGGCTCACTCCAGGCCTGGCTGCTCCCGCCCAGGTCCGCTGCGAAGGCTCCAGCCCGGCCCCCTGATGGACCCCGCTGCCAGGCCTAGAACCAGCGCTGGGGCTTGTTAGATTTTATTTGTGTTTTGAGGGAGGTGCCTCCATCTCCTGATAAAATGTGGGTGCCTCCGGCAGACCGAGTCTTGCACTGTTAACTCTGTAAGACGGAACTAGACTCCTCTGCTGGGCCCTGTTGCTTCTCTCCTTGTCCTCACGGCCTTTTGCAGAAACCTTGGCTGCTCTCGGAGCTTCTTGAAATGCTTGCTGTGTGGGTGTGGACTTTCCTTGGAAGAGCGCAGGGGTGAGTGTGGGAGCTGCGAGCAGCCCCTCCCGGGCAGGCAGGCCCCTCCGCAGGGCATTCAGGCGGGCCATCTCAGCCCAGCGGGCCAGGTGCCTGCAGCCCGTAGGGGGCCCCGGCCAGGGGCCCTGGTTGAGCTGCTTCCCTCCTCTGCTGGTCGCCCTGCTGTGTCCTTCTCTGCGGTCCCCACCAGCGCCGAGTGTGTCGGTAGCCCCGTTCCTGCCCGTGCTCCCCGCTGTCCAGCCCCCGGGGGGCCCTTTGCCTCACGCCGAGTTCCCCCGCTGCTGCCCCAGACCAGGCGGTCCGGGCCGAGCTGGAGGCACAGCCTTGGCAAGTGCAGGGTTTTTGGTCACCGCAGGCAGCGGATCCTGGGGGGGACATCACAGCAACAATCGCTGTCCCTCTGCCCCGTCCGGGGCAGACCAGGCCAGCTGTCCCCAGGGGCCAGTCTGGGGTGGCCAGTGGTGGAACGCATATGTTGTTCAGGGCCGCAGGGGGCAAGCCCAACTCTCCCCTCGAGGGGCGCAGAGAGCCTGGACAGGAGGTGCCCAGCAGCTGGGGGGACTCGGCCGGGCAGCAGGAGGAAACCCTGGGAACGACGGACATGGGCGGTGCTGGTCTCCCTTTGGACCCGCCAGCCTGGGGCTCAGCACCGTGCCCGGGGCCAAGCAGGACAGGCTCCCAGTGCAGCCCCCGCCGCTCCGTGTGTGCGGGCGCGTGAGCTCCGGCCGCGGCTGTCAGTGTTCTGGCCTTGCCCTTCCTCCGCAGACCCTAGGCAGGCCCCAGGCCCGGAGTCGCCGCCTTCAGAGCTGGTGGCAGCCACAGGAGCTGAACGCATGGCAGCCCACATGCCGCTGGACGGTGACCGTGCCTGTTGCAGCAGAACCCGACGTTCCCACGGGGTTTGACGGGACGCGGAGTCTCGTCATGTGGCACTGACCGTGCCCAGGACACACAGCGGAGAGACATCAGCACCGGCTCCGCAGCTCAGAGGAGGAGCCGGCCAGCTGACGACGCACCACCAGCGCGGGCACCCGGGCCTGGGAACGGTCCCTGGAAACTGGTCCAGGGAGGAAAGGAAACACGCTCGAAGTGAACGGAAATCAGGACAACTCAGCGAAGACGTGGAAGCTATAAAATTAAAAGAACCAAACAGAACATTTTAAATTAAAAAACACAGTAAGCCAGATAAAAATATACTTCGTGAGTTCAGTAGTGGAAAGCAGATGGCCGGGGAATGAGCCCGTGAACTTGAAGACGGATCAATAAAAATACGTTCTCAACAGCAGAGGAAAACCAGAATAGCTTCAGGGAAAGTGCGAGAAAAATCTAACATTGATGTCGTCGGAGTCTGGAGGAGAGCAGGGGTGTGGAGCAGACGAAACACTGACAGAATGTCTGAAAACTTCCCAGCTTTGATGTCAGATAAACTTACCGATTCGAGAAGTTCCTCAGTTCCCAAAGACGGACCCCGTCACAGTCTGCTAAAAGCCGAAGTCGGATGTTGAAAGCAACTAGGAAAAGAGGGTCTGTCGTACACGGTGTGGATTTTTAAAACGCAGAGTTACCAGCTCCCTCACAACAGAGTCTTAGAATGCCGTGTGAGCCAGAATCACAGGCCAAAGGGGACACATCTAGGGGCCTTTCCGGTCGTGGAGCGCCCGTCCACGGAGAGGCTGCACGGGGCCCACCAGGCTGCGGGCCGTCTTCCCCGTGACCATCCCGCGAAGCCTCAGGCAGCCTGTGTGCGGCAGGTCGGGAGGCCTCCCCGTCCCCGTCTGTGCTCTGTACGGCCGCGGCAGAGTGGGGGACGCAGGGCTACATCCTCAGGCGGGGAGTTCCAGACACGGGGGTCCTCACCCTGGTTTTCGGAGTGAGAACGAGCCTGGGGCTCAGAGGACTGTGTCCGTCTGCAAGCTCAGTGCCTGGATGCGTGGCCCTTGGTCTGGTGCTGGCGGCTCTGGCAGCAGACGGCGCCCCGTCTGCGTGGGGATCCCCACGCTTCTCCTTCATCTTCAACCCCCTTCCTGGCAGCAGCTCCTCTCGGACTCTGGTCTGGCTCACTTAGCTGGGAGGGTTCGGGCCACGGGTGGAAACGGGTCTGATTTAAATTTACTGGTAAGTTACCGGAAAACACAATAGTGCTTGTGCCGGTGCCTTGGGAAGCCTGGGTGCTCGAAGCTGTCAGGGGAGACATGGCTGGGGGACGTGGCTGGGGGACGTCGCAGGGACAGGTGCTCCCTTGCCATCCACTGAGGGCTGAGAGTCCCTGCCTGCCTGTGGACTGATCTGAAGCGCTGGAAGGGAGGTTGGCGTCGGCGACCAGAGACGGCATCTCCCTCCAGTTACCGTTTGAGGGCGGGGGTCTGGCCAGGCAGGGGTTCCCGTGACCAGGGGTTCGCTCTGTTGCTGCTTGTGGCCTCCAGTTTCGTCCTCAGCACGCCTGGGTGCAGATGGGGCTGCCCGGCCAGGAAAGGAAGCTCCTGGCTACAGGGCCCCCCCCCCAGGCAAGTCTCCCGAGGCCAGCCCGGCTCAGCCCGCCCGTCCCCGTGGCCAAGTGCTGTTCTCCTGCCGTCCCCACCTGCCTGGTGGTCCTTGGGATGCCATGTGGGAAGGGGTGGTCTCCCCCCTCCCTTCTGAGGCCACAGCATGCCTCCTGAGGGTCATAGCATGCACGCCGGCTGTCAGGAGGGACGGAACGCTCAGGAGGCCACGTGAGCCGTGCCACGGTGTCCAAGGTGTCTGCTTCCCTGCCTGGCAGCCGCAGGGCCTGCCTGTCCCTACGGCTGTGCATGCCGTGGCCTCACGGTGAGGACAGGAGGAGCGGGGGGGGACAGGTGGGGGCCTGGATGGCTGCTGACCGCCGGCTTGTGTCTCTGCAGCATCAAGATGGTGCTCATGTGGGCCAGCGGCGACACCTTCAAGACGGCCTACTTCCTGCTCAACGGCGCCCCCCTGCAGTTCTCCGTGTGCGGCCTGCTGCAGGTGCTGGTGGACCTGGCCATCCTGGGACAGGCCTACGCCTTCGCCCGCCACCCCCAGAAGCCAGCCCCCCACGTGGCACACCCCGCCAGCGCCAAGGCCCTCTGAGGTGGCGGTGGGACACGGACGCGTGGCCTCCGCCGTGGGCCCTGGCCCAGGCGCCTGTCGTCCCTGCGTGGCCAAGGGGATGTCCGGGCCATCGGGATCTCGATCAGCTCTGTGGGTCTCGGGTGGGGTGCCAGGGGCCTGGGGGCCAACATTCGTGCTCCACCCCGAGGACGAGTGTGAGTGGGCACGAGACCCCAGGGCTGGGCTGAGGCTGTTTTCCAGGTGATGGAGAAGCAAGTGTTCTCTTCCTTCCTCTCAGAAAACACCTGTCTGGGACTTGGAATGTGCTCACAGACCCAGGAAATGGCAGACTTTGGGCTGCTGCGGGACAGGGCTCCAGGAAGCCCCTCTGGGTCTCAGGCCTGCCGGGAGTCCCCGGGGCCTGTAACCGGGCTGTCGGCAACCCTCGGCCTGGGCGGGTGGGGGAGCAGGGGCACCAGGAGAGCCCATGCACCCGGCGCACAGAGCCTGGTCTCAGAATGGCCCAAACGTGGACATCCTGGAGACAGCACGCGCGCGAGGGAGACTCAGAGCAGGGCCCGGGCACAGAGAGTGGGCCTGGGGTTTGTACACAGCTAGTGCTTGTGGGAAGGAAGCCGTGAGGATGCACTTTACAAGTGCTTCTGGTGACCTGCCGGAGTCTGCCCTGTGAGGGTCATCTTCAGTGCAGCCGCGTCACGGGACTCAGGACTTGGCCCTCAGCTTGGCAGTGGGGCCCAGAGTATTCCGTGTGCCCACACACCTCATTTCTGCATTGGCCGCCTCCTGGGAGATGCCTGTGTGGACGCCGCTGGCAGCGAGGAGGCAAGCCTGTGCCGGCTGCATGCTGCCAGAGTGAGCTCAGGGGTGTTGGCACCAGAGCCTAGAGTTCCCCATGAGTCCTGGGGGTATGTGGGGGGCACAAGTGGCCCGTGTGTGCCCCCAGGAAAGCTGGGGGCCCAGGACCAGGTCTGTAGGGACACACCCTCCGCCGAGGACAGGTGTACTTACTGGTGTTCCCTCTGGGTTCTGGGAATCGCACGTGCCTGCAGCCTGCCGCCCTGGACGTCCATGTTCCAGGACGGGGGTGGCCTGCGAGTCAGGCGAGGGCACGTGTGATGCAGGTGTCCCCACGCTCCTCGGGCGTGGGGTGACGTGCCAGGGCGGGGCGTCCCTGGCCACATGCTCTTCCCCCCTCAGTTGTACAGGAGCATCTCTGCTGTGCCCAGCAGCCCTGGGCGAGCTCCCAGGTCCCGGCGCCTGAGTGTCCCAGCAGCCGTGAGGCTTCCCCTCTGCAGGGCGGAGGGCGGCCCTAGGGCGGGTGTGCGGGGGCAGCGCTGCTGTCCTGCTGTTCCAGCTGCTGCCTCCTCCTGAGCTTTGCTCACAAACGCCTGACTGTTTGAGTGAGGGTCCTGCTTAGTCACTTGGGCTGTAAGATGCTTTGAAAATGTTTATTTTTAAACACAGGGGGTGTCAGTAGCCGTAATTGCCTCCAGATTGAAGTGTCTCCCTCTGACTGCGGCCATGCGGCATGTGCCCAGCAAGGGGAGCACTCGGGGTCTCTGCGCTCTGACTTTAACCCAATAAACCGCTTGCGGATCCGTGTGGCCTCGTGAATGGAGTCCAAGCGGGCGCCCAGGACACAGTGAATCATGGGTCCCCATGGGTCCACACGGGTCTTCAGAGAAGGGGGGGTGCCCTCTTCTTGGGGTCCAGCTCTGCCTCTGTGAGGGGCAGGGACCAGACTGCTGTCTCGGTCCCCCCACACGGACATACCAGCCCCCCAGACAGACCAGCTCCCTAGACAGACCAGCCCCCACCCTCTGGACAGACCAGCAGCCCCCCTTCACCCCCCAGACAGATCAGTCCCCAGGGCAGACTAGCTCCCCGGACAGACCAGACCACCCCTTCCCCCCAGACAGATCAGTTCCCTAGGAAAGACCAGCCCCGTGGACAGACCAGTCCCCCCAGACAGACCAGGCTAGCCCCTCAGCACAGACCAGTGCCCCAGGACATACTGGCCCCCAGGGCCAGACCAGCTCCCCAAACAGACCAGTCTCCTGGGCCAGACCTGAGGGGCCACAGACCAGTCCCCCAGGACAGACCAGCGACCCCACCCCCCCAGACTAGCCCCCAGGGCAGACCAGCTCCCGGGACAGACCAGACCAACCCCTCCCCCAGGAAAGACCAGCTCCCTAGACATACCAGTGTCCTGGGACAGACCAGACCAGCCCCTCAGCACAGACCAGTGCCCCAGGACAGACTGGCCCCCCGACGCAGACCAGCTCCCCCGACAAAGCAGCAGGACCAGGCCAGGGGAGGCCCTGACCACCGAATGCCTTGAAAGGGTGAGAAGTCTTTTGTTTAAAGAAAGGCCAAGGGAAGTGTTTGAAGAAAAGTGGACAGTTTTGTCAAGCCTGTAGGAATGGAGCTGTGTGTACTGAGTGCTTCTTTTTTTTTCACGGAGACAATTTACATCTCAGGGCAAGGTCTCAGAAATATCAGAGATACGGTGAAAATACATGAAAATGATATTCTAAATTTTTGGATGACCCCCCCAACCCCTCCCGCACTGGCCCCAGCGTCCAAGAGTGAGTCTGGCCTGGAGCTCCTCCGTGTGGGTGACACCCACGTGGTCTCTCTCCGGCATCCGGCATCCCCAGCCTGGACCCTTGTCTTGCTCTGAGGGTAGATTTTTTTACTTTCTTTTTGATAATCAGTTCGTTAAAATTAACTGCTAATTCTGCATGCAGTAAAAATCCCGACGGCGAAATGAAGAGCAGTCAAGCACGCAGAGGCGTCTTTCGCCATGAGCCCATCTCCGTTCTTGAAAAGTCACCTGTGGCCTCTTTCTTTGGTTCCACTCACAGCCGCCGGGTGTGTGAGAAGGAGCTGGGGCCCCGTCATCACATCGGCCGGCGGGGCACAGGCTCCCGAGCCCCACGAGAAGTGGGGCTCTAATCAGAGTAGATGAAGGTCCCTTTCCGCAGGCTTAGACCTCCGATAAAGCTGTATGGCTTTTCCCCTCAGCAGGATAGTGGCGCGACTGCCCTGGCTGCTGGTGTGACACGGTGCGGCTCCCTGCGCTGACCCTCCGAGAACTTGGAGCCGACGGAAGGCTCAGTGAAGCCGGCCCGTCTCCATCTGGGCAAGAAGCAGCCGTGTGTGCATGTGTGCATGTATGCGTGCGTGTGCGTGCGTGTGTCGCAGTGGGACGCCCACAGTGGATGACCCTGCAGAAGCAGGAGCCCCCCCCCAACTGCCCACCACAGATAGCTCCTCCAGGAGCTGCCAGCCAAGGGGCAGGGAAGCAGAGGGTGCGGCCTGCGGACACGGGTGGCCGCCTGGCATTCGCTATGGTCTGGGAATTTCTGGGCCAGGGAATCCGAACTCCGGAGGGAAGGAGGAGGAAAGAGGGAAGCAATGACCAGAAGAGGAGGATCAGTCCCCCCCTCCCTCCGAGTTAGGGCTGCGCTGGCCAGAGGGACATGCAGTGGGTACCTGGAAGGATCCAGGACCCCCACCCCGAGGTCGCCCATGGGATGGGGTTGGGGGGTGACGCGCTTCTATTCCTGAGGAAGCTCAGGAGGAGTGGCCTCTTGGGGGCCACAGTCGCGGCCACCCCCCAGGTGCGGGGACCCCGGCGTGGGCGGCTGTGGCGGGCCCCTGCAGGCCGTCCTCGGTGGCCGGGGCCGAGCGCGCGCTGTCCTCGCGCAGGGCCGGCTCGGGGCTGGCGGCGCGCCGCCGCTGCTGCTCCTTGAGCTCTGAATAGGAGCGCGAGAAGGTATGGAAGATGGACGTGACTGGGAAGGCCAGGAGCAGGATGCCGCTGAGGATGCTGCCGAGCGCCACCACCTGCCCGGGCAGGCTGCGCGGCACCATGTCGCCGTAGCCCACGGTGGTCATGGAGATGACGGCCCACCAGTAGCAGGCGGGCACGCTGGAGAAGTCGCGGCGCGCGCCCAGCTCGCGCTCGGCCAGGTGCACCAGCGGGGCGAAGAGCGCGGTGGCCACGCAGAGGAAGAGCAGCAGGAGCCCGAACTCGCGCGCGCAGCGGCGCACGGTCAGGCCGAGCGAGCGCAGCCCCAGCGAGTGGCGCGCCAGGCGCATCACGTAGAGGACGCGCAGCGCCCGCAGCAGCCGCAGCGCCAGCCCCGCGCGCTCCAGCAGCGCCGCGCCCGCGCCCGCGCCCCCCGCCGCCAGCCCCGCGAGCAGCGACACGTAGAAGGGCAGGATGGCCAGGAGGTCGATGACGTTGAGCGGCGTCCGCAGGAAGGCGCACTTGCTCTCGGCGCGCAGCGAGCGCAGCAGGAACTCGAAGGAGAACCAGGCCACGCACACCGTCTCCAGCACGAAGAGGCTGCGGCACTTGGGGGAGCACTCGCCCTGCAGAGGAGAGGGGCGGGGTGCGGTCACACCCGCGCTGCCCTTCCCCCACGCGCCCGGACCCTCCTTCCCCATGCGCGGGGGCCGGTTTCCCTCCGAGGCTGTCACCTGGCCTGGAGCTCAGCCGACCCGCTCCCCGCCTCCCCAGCACTACTGGTGAAAGTCATTAAAAACAGCCATTAAAGCCTCTGGAAACGGCAAACGGAACATCTATTCGAGCAAAGCTAAAGAAATTCATTTAGAAAGGCGAGAGAAATACCACCGCCCCAGCTCAGCGAGGAGACCTGCTCCAGAACACAGGCCACGTCCCCTAGCTCCCCAGGGCAGTGCAGCTTCGAAGGGGGCGCCTTCTCCCTCCCAGTCCCCACTTCTGCCCTACCCTGCTCTGAGAACACTGGGGTCCCCGCCTTGCCTGGGGTCCTGGCTTGTGCTGGTGGTGTTACGCCAGGAGAGGCAACCCAGAGGACCTGAGCTGCTCTGACCCCCTCCCCCCAGTCAGCTCAGTGAATGGGGGTCACCAGAGAAGCCAGGCACTGTCCCCACCCCCAGTTCCACAACTCCTGGGGCAGAGGTTTCCCCGGGGGGAGGGGGAAGCAGGCTCCTAGAACAGCTCATTTCTTGCCAAAGAAACTGAGTTCATTTGTAACTAAGTACGGAGTCCTTCGACCCCAGGGTGTTCTCATCATTGGACACTGTCGTGAAGGAAACTGGGCAGAGAGTCATGGGGTTTGTCCCAGGGTGACCGTGGGTGTCCCCAAGCTGTGGGTCCCTGAGGGGCAGCATCGGTAATCCCAGTGTGCGGACGTGTGTGTGCACGTGTGTACGCGTGCATGTGTGTATCTGCACGTGTGTGCGCATGTGTATATGTGCACATGTGTAGCCACATACGTGTGTGCACGCGCATATCCGTGTGCATGTGTCTGCGTGTGTGTGCGCGAGTACTTAGTATGTGCACGTGTGCATGTATGTATCTGCATGTGCACGCACACACACATGTATCTGTGTGCATCCACGTGCACATGTGTGTGCACATGGATGTGTCTGTGTACGTGTGTGCATGTATGTGTGTACGTGTGTGCGCATGTATGTGCCTGTACGTGTGCGCATGTGTGTGTCTGTGTACATGTGTGCACACGCACGTGTCTATGTGCGTGTGCGCATGTATGTGTCTACGTGTGCACATGTATGTGTCTGTACATGTGTGCGCATGCATGTGTCTGTGTACGTGTGTGCGCATGTATGTGTCTGTACGTGTGTGCGCGCACACGGAGGACAAGGACACCTGCGCTAGAACAGGTAACAGGAGCGAAGCCCGGAGGAAAGGTCCATGTGACCCAGCGTTGCTGCCCTGCGTCTTTCCAGTAAGAAACCCTGGAGCGGGTGTGGAAACCGTAAATCATGATCCCTGCCTCAGAAAAGAATCAGGAAACAGAAGCGACATTTGGGAGGACCAGATGCCGGAGTTTGGAGAAGCACCGTTGTGGAAATGTGCTCACAGACCAGAGGAAGATCGAAGACGTGGAACTCGGGACGGCAGCCCGTTGCACAGATGGGGCGTGCAGGCTTTTCCGTGTGCCTAGCTGCCGGCAGGTCCTGGTCGGGCCTGCCTTTGACCCGGAGCTCCCACCTGGCCAGAACCTCCCGGGGGCTCAGCAAACTCCCCAGACTCAGCGGACGCTGGCGTGCACTCGCAGACCCCCTCTCGCTGGAGGGGAGGTGACCTGGGGGCCTTGCACTGCCCCCCTCGGCCTGTGGGGACAGACCCTCACGCCCGCCCAGTTCCCAAGCCTGCTTCAGGGAGGGGCCGGCAGGGCTGCATCTCCACCCCCCATGGACAGCACAGGGCTTCTCCCCAAGTGTGTCCTACATGTACAGACCCTGATTTATCTCAGTCTTCAGGAACCCGGGCCTCTGGGGCTCCCATAGACCTGTCTCCGCCATGCGCCGCCGTCCGGTGGCTCGCCTCCCCACGAATGAGCCGTTGGGGCTCAGGACCTCCGCCGCCGTGGTCATCGCCTGTTTTGTGCCTGGAGATAGTGGGCCGGCGCCGCGGCTTATCCCGCAGGCTCACATGCAGACACGGCCCGGGTGCAGGTCTCTGGACACAATGTGGCAGGTCTGTCCCCAGACAAAGGCAGTGGTGCCTCCGCCCAGAGGAGGGGTTTTCAGACCCTCTACTGGGGTGTGCGGACAACATGGTGTAGGATCTTCAGTGGCCTGTCGTCCCACAAGGCCCGATCCCCCCAGGGTCAGGGGTGGTGTGGCCAGTCCAGAGGCTTCCCAGCAGTCACCCAGCTGCAGGTCGCAGCGGTGCGACTGTTTTAGAAAGTCCGGTGGTCTCGCTGCTGCCCTCGATTCCCAGACAAGCAGGGGCTTTAGCCCAATTGGAGGCGCCCAGTCTGCGGCATGGCCTGGGGTCCCGAGTGTGTCCAGTCTGTGCCTTTGTCCCTCTGTCCCAGAGCTGGCTCTGGGCCCCAAAGGGTTAGGAGCTGCTGTGCACAGAGCACTCAGGGGCTCCTGCCCCACCTGTGCCCTCGGGGGTACCTGGGCCTGTCCACCTGTTCCCACCTGCCAGCCTCACCCCTCCAAATCCAGGTTCCCTGGGGATGCTGATGACACGGGGCCACTTGGCTCTTCGTGCAGCCGGCCGCTGGCTGCTCCCCTCCCTGTGGAGGCCATTGTGAGGGCTGGCGGGCTGCGCACACCCTGGGGCATCTGGCGATCACAGATCCTAGCAGGAGGGCTCCTGAGGGGTGAGGCCTGGTGACAGGACCGTGCACGGCCAGGGAGAGCAGCAACTGGGGCAGCAGAAACGCAGCAAGGACGTCTGCCACTCCCCCTTCTGGAAGGTTCCTTGGGGCCAGCGCCAGGATTGTGCGGGGAGATGCGTGGGAGCCTCCACCAGGCGGTCTGTGGCATTTGCTCCAGTGGCGCCGGGAACACGGTGACCCACGATGCGGCTCCGGCCGGAGTCAGCGGTCAGGGGCTCCCGGGGACGGCACCTGCCGGCACAGGCTCCTGCGAGCAGCCTAACCGGGCATGCGGCCTCAGAAGGGCGGGTTTCCGGGGCGGGCGCTCAGCCCTGAGGGCGGCCCCACGGCTCCGTGCTGGAGGAGACAGAAAAGGGCCCTCGGGTCCCTGAGGGCATTCACAGCCCGGGGGGGTTGGTGGCGGGGCTCGGCGCTGTGGGCAGAACGATACTTAAACTTTAAAAAGAAATCTTTTAGCCACTTTAAAAATCGGAAATCACATACAGAAATTACTGCAGCCCTGTGACTTTCAAGTTAAATTCTACTGGAAAAACCCCGACAAGAAAGTACTAAAAGGCTCCCAAGTTTCTTTCCTTCCGCCTCCACCCCCTCTGCCTCGTTCCTGGAAAGAGTCAACGGTGTAGCCAGCGCAGCAAACAGTGAGGTGGTTTCGCAAACAAGGAAACACAGGATTATGATATGATCCTCCAAGCCCATGCCTGGATGTTTACCCAAAATAATGAAGGACAAGGACTCAAGCAAGGGTTTTGATACGGGGTCACGCCAGCGTCCGGCGCCATGGGCCGGAGGGTTAGCAACCCGAGTGTCCACAGACAGAATGAGAAGATGTGGCGTGCTTGACAGGGAAATACTACTCAGCCTTCAACAGGGAGAAATTCTGCACCTGCTGCGACACGGGCGAACCTGAAGACATATGTTCAGTGACAGAAGTCAGCCACAAGCCTAAGTCCGGTGGGATTCCACTTGTGTGAGGTCCTGAAGGAGTCGCAGTCATAAAGACAGAGGGTAGATGGTGGGTGCCAGGCGCTGGGGGAGGAGGGGTTCGGTTTAATGGGGGCGGACTTCCAGTTTGGGAAGATGAAAAGGTTCTGGCCGTGGCGGTGGCAGTAATGACACAACGTGTCATCTGCACTTCGTCCAGATGCTGGTCGGCTCTGGGCAGGTTTCCCCTGAGACGGCGATGAGCGACACCTGCTCTTTACTCAGCACCTGGTCTGTGCGGGAGGCCAGATGCCCCACAGGTGTCTGTCCCCAGGCAAGGGGCACACACGACACAGTCCAGCATGTGCTCACCGACACTGGGATTCTTCCTCTGTAATCCCACAACTGACGGGACGAGGCGGTGCCTGGCCAGCATGAAGTGATGTTTCAGGAAGTGGGGGGCAGGGGCTAAGGGGCTCGAACTGGGGGAGGCACGGAGGCCGGTGGGCACCCAAGGACTGTGCAGGGGCCAGCTGGACTCCCGAAAGGACATCAGGAACGAGGCAACCCCAACTCCTCCGGTGTCCTGACTCTACTATGTAAATGGGTCCCCTCTGCGTACTGCCCGGGGTTACTACAGTTCAGAAAATCCAAACATGGCAAGTGGCTTTTTGAAGCAGAATCCGAAACCGGAGCTAAGACCCCTGGAGGCGACGGCTCAGGAATCAGACACCCAACGGCAAAGGGAACCGACCTCCTAAAATTCATGTTGAAATTGACTCTGCCGTCAGGGTCGCCAGGCTCCTGGTCAGCCGGCTGCTGTTTCGGGGGAGGACACTGGCCTTCATCTCGTCACTGTGACTCTGGATAAGGGGTGACCCCACCACCTGTGCTCCAGGCTGACCTCCTGACCTCTGAGGGGCTCCGAGGCTTTGATCTCGAGCTCTCTGCCCAAGGAAGGTGCTCCGAAGCCTCGGTCCAGCCCCTGGAATGGGAAAGCTGGGGACTGTGGAGGGTTTATACCCTCCCGAGAAGGAAACGCTGGAATGCTCGACTCTGCCCTCCAAACGCCGCAGGACCCTCTCGTCTCCCAGTGCTGCTGCCCCAGACAGCACACACTCCAGGCCTTTCCGGAATGTCCCCTGGGTTTTCCACCACGCATTCAGTGCATAAATGCTGACACACGTTGGGCAACATCCAAACTGGGAACATTTCTGGCCACATGTGCGGGCGTTCTCACAGACCAAACGGGGACAGGGTGTACCACTGCGCCCAGCCCCTCAACACAGCCAACCCTGGGTATGTCTGAGCAGACCCAGGACTGGCTCCAGTGCCCCTCCTGAATGTGAGGTCGTGTCCCCTTGGTTCAAGACCCAGGACTAGAGGCTAGAGCACACGACTCCCTAGGCCTTTATGATCCCGCATGTTTGGCTGCAAGTCATCGGGGGCTGCTGGCCTGCCGGCTGGAGAGGCTCCGGGAAGGGCTGCTCACCGGCTGTCTGATCCCCGCCCAGCCACCTGGCTGACGCCAGCGCCTCCTCCAGAAGGCTCACTCTGGGGGCTCTGGACCAGAGCAGGAGTGGGCCGGATCCTGGGGTGTCAGTGCTGGACGCGGGAGGGGTTCCGGAACCAGCACTCAGCTGGCTCTCCCTTGGCCTAGCTGCCTCCAGGTCCCAGCTGTCCCCACCCTCTGGCCTGGCCACAACCAACCTGCACCAGCAGCCCCTCCGCAGGCCCAGAGGCCCCCCACGCCCCGCACCCTGGGGCCATCGCAGTCTGCGCCCCCCTCCCCCATCCCCACTGCACCCCCCCCATCCCCCACCGCCGCCCCGCTCACCCGCTCCTCCTCCGCGCGGATGTCCGGCATGGTGCTCAGGCAGAGGCCGACCGCCGTGGCAGCCACGAAGGCGACGGACACGCAGGCGAAGAGCTTGCTGGCGGGTCCGGAGCGCGGGTCGTCCAGCAGGTCCCGCAGGCGCCGTCCGGGCCCCGCGTCCCCCGGGCTCCCCGGCGGCACCGCGCGCGCCTCGGCCGCCTCCTCTTCGCGGCGGCGCAGACGGCGCAGGCAGCAGCGCTCCAGCCGGGCCTCGTCCGTGCCCCAGTAGGCCAGCTCGTCGCGGAAGGCCAGCGCGCAGGGGCCGCGCAGCAGCCGCAGCTTGCCGGCCCGCAGCAGCGCCACGATGGCGCGGAAGGCGCACGGGCTGCGGTCGAAGAAGAACTCGTCGCGGCTGGCGTCGTAGTCGTCGCACACGCGCAGGACCTCGTCGCGGCCGCGGCAGGCCCGCAGGCGCTCCAGGCGCGCGAGGGGACAGCGCGCCAGCGCCGCCCAGGCCAGGCGCACCCTGCAGCCGCCCACGTTGATGATGACCACGCGCCGGCCACTCGCGGGCTCGGGGAGCCGCGCCATGGCCCCGGAGCCCTGCGGGACTCGGGTCGCAGCACCTGCAAAGGAACGGAGGGGTCAGGGCGCGCGCGGGGGATCCAGCCTGGGAAGAAGCCGGATTGTCCCACCTGCACGGAACCGCGGAACGGACCCCTTCAGCCCCCGCAGGCCCGCTTAGGTGGTGCCCTCCTGTCAATTCACCTCCCCGGGAGGAGGGCAGTGGCCAAGGGTGGGCCACCGACCCGACGCCCCGCAGGCTCACCGGCGCCTCGAATAAAGGTCAAGGGGGAAAGACAGAGGGGACGTTTTCATCAAGCTGTGGGCGGTGGGCTCTTGGGCTCTGGAAGGGCAGCTGGTGGCTGGAAGTGAGAGGCAGTGATCAAGGTTGAATCCCGTGTGCACTCGGCCATCAGCCGCACGGGGCGAACACGTGTGCCACACACCTGACACGGAGGACGTGGTTCCTTGGCATTCCAGTTTGGGGGACAGAGAGCCCAGCACCCCCAGCTGCAAGGTGGGGTCTATAGGAGAAATAAGAGGGTGCTCTGGGCACCCAGAAAGGTCTGGAGAGCCAGGAGAGCCTCTCAGAACCAAGGAGTTGGGGAAAAATGGAAGTTGTGTTGAAGGAGCGAGGTTTCTCTTACTGGAAAGCAGTCATCATTTGGGTCCCGGGAACTTGCTGCCAAGACTTCCTGTTGCTCCCCCAAATCAAAGACTCAGAGGAGTGCAGAGCTCTGAGAGTTCCCTGCCCCACCCCCACCCCACCTCCCCCCAGGCTCCCAGACAGAACCTCCTTCCTGAGGTCACAAGGCATCTGCTCTCAAAATGGCAGGAAACAGCAGCGATTTGTCAGGGAAGACTTGCGGGGTTAGCGTGTGGCCCTCACGGGGACACGGTCCCGAGTGCCCAGAGCCCCGTGAGGCTGACGGGCGTGGACCAGCGGCTGCAGCTCCCGGGAAGGTGCTGAAGGTCCCATGCCCCAGAGGGAAGCACCGCACACCCTCCCCCGGGATTGCGGAACCTGAAGCAGTTTCTGCTGGGAATACCGGCATCCGGTCTCAAACGAGGGACAGAGAACTAACCCAGCTTACGTGACACGCACGTGTGGAAGCCTGTCTGGGCTGCCCGGGGCTTCGGTCTCTCCCCCCCCACACACACCCCTTCTGAGTCACATACTAAGTCCGTGGAACAGGATGAGGGAGTCGTTTTGTAGCTAAATCAGCTGCGTGCTTCCAAGGGCCTGTCAGTGCGCAGGGGTTGAAAGATCTGGGTAATCTGCCAGACCCCGGGACTTCTGGAAACCGTTTTTCCAGAACATACATGTAGAACACACATGTTCCACAGAACATGCCAGAACGTACCTGTAGAAATAGAAGTACTAGTCACCGCTCACTTTACAAGTGTTCTCAGTCAACTTCTTGCTCACTCGGGAGGCCACACTGTCACTTCCAAGCACCTTGAACACATCCCCACTCCCAACACAAACACAACAGTCCATAAGCGCAGCTGGTTTTAAGAGGACGGACGGCTCAGTAGAAAAATGAGCAAAAGCCACAAAGTTTACAGGAAAGGAAAAAATAGCCTTTCCACATAGGAAGAGCTATGCAGCCTCATTCATGACCAAAGAGCGCTCTCTGGTCCCCACGAGGCAGCGCGTGGGAACGGGTGAGGAAGTCTGATCTCTCTGTTGTCAAGCTGTGGGGTCTGTCACACTCGTTCCCTCCTCACAGACCGTCAGTGGGTCCAGCTGTTCTGGCAGGAGCCGAGGGTGTGAAGCCCGGGGACCTTAGCTAGGCCACGCACTCAGGAAAAGGGTAACCTAGAAAAAACTCCATCTGCTGGTGTGGGAAGACCATGAGATTTCTGGGCTGGCTCTGGGTGTAGAATGAGAGCATGGACCTCAGCGTCTGCCGTCACAGTCGTTTGGGGCTGGGATTTCGGTCTGTGAAACTCCCAAGTGCAGATACGATCGCGCACGGAAGGTGGTTTCGGGTTGGCACTGTCCCCACGGCCCGTGTTAGAGCCGCACACCCTCCGTCCACAGCTGTGGTTCTCAACCTGACACACGCGGCGTTTGGCGGGGCTGCGGCCACTGTTTGCTGGTGACTGACAGCCGTGGGCGGAGAGCATGGGGGCTGCTGACCCTGGGATGCACAGGACGTCCCCAGAACCCAGGGTGGGAAGCAGCCCAGATGTCCACAGTGCCACGGCTCTCGCGGGCCAGCTCTCGCGTCCAGCCTTGTGGGATTCCCACAGTCGGAGCCTCAGTGACGATGAAATGACAAAGCAAAATTATGAAACACACAGGGTTACAACCCTCAGAGCAAGAAGCGGCAGGCACCCGAGGGGTAACGGAGGGCCCTAGGGTCTTTAGATAATAGAGCTTCCAAACACACACAAAGATGTGGAAGAAGGGGTTAGACATCCCGGAGAAAGACCAGGTGGAGCGAAACAAGAAACAGCGGCCCTGGGCCCACCTCCCCCTGGACCTATCTCTCCTGGTCCCCAAGTCTCCCGGGCCCACGTCCCCGGGGACCCATGTTCCCCTGGGCCCCGGGTCTCCCTGTTTCGTGTTCGCCTGGACCCCACCTCCCATGGGTCTGTGCCCACACTGGGTGGACTCCTAGCTGTCCGTGCCTGGGTCTCTGTGCCTGCGTCCCCCTGGCCGCCGGGGGACAGACCAAAGATGCTTGAGGCTCAGCGTCTGCAGGGGCACCTCTCACTAGGGCAGAGAGGCGGGGGTCAGAGGCCCCCAGAGCTCCCCAGTCCTGCGAGGGGCCTCCCTGGCTGACCCACTCTGCCTTCCTCTCCTGGTCACTCGGGACTGGTGCTCCTGGGGTGGCTTCCTGGGGAAGCCTGGGGAGGCTTCTGCGTCGCTTCCTCCGGTCTGCCCGAGGAACTGAGCTCAGACATCTGGGGAGTGTGAGGCTGTGTGTGTGGAGCCCGCAGTTCCCAGAACTTTAAAGAGCCAGAAAGATGCAAGGAACAGTGTCTAGAAGAGAAGGTCATCAGCGGCTTCATGTGTGCGTGCGCCCGTGTCACCAACAATGACTCAAAGCCTCTGATGCATCAGGCTCTTACATTCTGGAATGGAACCTCCTGCTTCTTGTAGGGAGAAAAGGGACTTAGAGCCACTATCTTGGGCTGCTTGACTGAGTTTTTCTTTCTTTCTTTTTTTAAAAAGATTTTATTTGCTAGAGAGAGACAGAGAGAGTGAGCGCAAGCAGAAGGTGCGAGGGAGAAGCAGGCTCCATCCCAGGACCCGAGATCAAAGGCAGACACTGCACGGACCACACTCCCCAGACGTCCCTCGACTGGGTCTTGCAGAGAAATTACTGCTCTTTTATGACATGGTCTCTGAACCTCACAGTGCCCACTTCTGCCCTGGCGATCACCTGCCTCCCCCACGTAATCTGTCCAAACTGGGACGCTTAGAAGGCACAGGGTGCTGTGAATGACGGCGGGGCCAGAGTCAACTGCGAGGGATGTCACCCTGCCCCAGAAGGGCAGAAGTGGGGTCCCGCAGGGGGCCTGAGTGGGGGCCGGCACCCGCTGGCCTTCACGCCCCCATGGTCCGTCTCCCAACTACTCCGGGGACGGCTGGTGTGACGGCTCTCAGAGTCCCTAAGCACCTCTCTTAGCCATGCCTACAGAAACCAGGACCAGAAGAGCAGGGTGGGGTGGGGGAGGGGGAGGAAGCCTGGCCGGGGGGGGCACTAGGAGCCGGGGCGGGGTGTCTGCGGACAGGGACAGCCGCTCCAGTGACCGTCGAGGGCCTGCTGGGTCTAGGAGTGCCATGAATCCTTTGTCACGGGTGGGCACGGATCCTTGGGGGCAGGTTCGGGGGCTCACTTTGCAGACTGCAAACCGTGTATCCCGGGGCGGGGTGCGGCTGCACTGCGGGGTCAAGGAGCCGGGGAGCTTGCCGGTCCCCCACACCCCTTCCCTTCTGATTCCTGCTGGTTCACCCAGGACGCAACAGGCCCTGCTAACCTGTCTGCCTCCCTCCGTTTGTCTGGGATGGTGTTTGGCTGGGCTGGGAGCTCCTTGGGTGAAGTGGGAGCCCACAGCGCCGGCAGGCAGAGCCACATCACCCCAAAGCACCACTGGGATGCGAGAGAGAGCTCCGTTCTCTGTGTCCCGGCACTTCTGCCACGGCCGGCCGTCCCCTCGTGCAGCTGCGAGCCCTCCCCTCCGGCAGGGGTGTGCCTGCCGCTCGCGGCTCCTTGGCAGGCAGACACCTCTTGGTTCCTCCGGACCTAGAGAGCCCAACCGTCCCCGAGGCTCCTCCTGGTGTTCCTCGAGGTGACGGGAACCTGACTCCTTCTCATTTGAGAAGACAGTGCTTCTGAGACCGGAGAGCGCTCCCCTGGCATTCCGTGTGTGTTGTCGGACGGGGAAGACGACCCCTACCTCCTCGCTTTGAAGTCCACGTGTATTTCCGAACGCGCATAACAGGGCTCCGAGCTAGCGCATCTGGGGCCATGGGGCAGTGGGGGCTGGGCTCTGGGTGAGGCCCAGATGGCGGGCGCTGCTGGGGTGCTCGGTGGCTGTCCTCGGGAGGTGCTTGGCCAGGGGCGCTCCGCCACACCCTAACCCTCACCCTGATGCTGGTCTGTGATGTCACACGAGGAAGCAGCACCCGCGACCTTCCGCCCACGTCCGCACACACACTCCCAACGCCATTTGGGAACCGAACGCCATTTGTTCCCTGTGCGCAGCTCACAGATTCCCGAGGGATGAGGTCTGAGTTGCCCTCTTCGGGCATTTTGTATGACCAGACACATAAGGTCGGGAGTTGGATGAAGAGGACCCGTCTGTCCGGAGGCTTCCCCGGAGCGGCGTCCGCCTGTGGGAAGGAACGCCGCATCTGGGCGCAGAAGGGAGTGAGTGCACGCGTGTCCCCGACCTCCTCGCCGTCAGCACAGAGCCAGCAGCAGCTCCACGCCGGCCGGTGGCCCCGATCTTGCGAACTTCTGAACCCCTCCAGGCAGACGCCCGTGTCTGATGTTCTGGGGAATTCTTGACTCGTGTGGGTGGGCGCAGTGTCCACCGCTGAACGCCTCTGGTCTGAGCCTCCGTCCTCTCCCGCTGGAGAGCCTCATCCTCCCCCGGCCGGTCTCCCTACTTGCCCTGCACCCAGCACGGCAGCCAGGGAGGCTCGCGAGGCCTGGCAGTCAGCCTCCGACCACATCTCCCTGCTGTCTGCTCCCCGGACGGAGGTCTGGACCGTGCGGTGTCCCCCCACCCCCGACGCCCTCCGGCTCCTCGCCTCCCTTGAGATCCGCCTCCGTCTCTCAGCTCTCGCCACACCGCACACCCCGGCCTTCCCCGGCTCCGGCCTGCCGAGGGCTTCCCTCTGCTCCCAGGCGAGCAGGCAGTGTGCTCGCTTGCTTTAGCCACTGGCCGTTTTCTTTCTGCTGCTGCTGGGACAGGGGCTCCGCGAGGGAACGGCTGCCATCAAACACCCCAACACGGTCCCTGGAGTGTGGCGGGTGGTCAGGTAGTCCTCGTCGAAGGGACAAGCTAGGGACGCATGGGCCTCAGATGTTACCGGCCCATGTGCCCCACGTGTCGCGTGGCCCCCGATGGGTGGCAAGGCCGGCATGAGTGTAGCTGGGGTGGGGTCTGGCCCGTGGCCCAGCACATAGGAGGTTTCTGGTGGACCTGGTCCGGGGGCCCAAGAACACAGCCCCTGTGATTTCCCCTGAAAAAATGGCCAGAGCCTGCGACCTGAAGCAGAGGCCCAGGAAGACCGAGTCAGGCTCGGCAGGCCAGGACGGCGCCGTGGCTCTGCTCCCGATCGCTCCACTGACTGAGCCAGCCAGGGCCCTTGCACCATGTAGCCTTCATGAAATAAGAGTTCGCTTGTTCATTTAAGGTGGGCAGAGGGAGAGCAGGAGGGAGAGAAGCAGAGCCCCCACCCAGCGTGCAGCCCGGCGCGGGGCTGAGGTCATGGCCTGAGTCCGAAGCAGAGGGGGAGGCTTCACGGGCGGAGCCCCCAGGTGCCCCTGTGCATGGGCCTCGCACGTGCGCTGGAACTCTCCATAGACCCGTCGTGGTGTTTCCGAGTGTTTCGGCGGCTGGTTGGGACCCTGCGCTATGTGCACACGACTTGTCCGCTCCACAGCTGGCGCGGAGCACGGTCCCCGACTGTCCCCTACATGCCTGCGCCACACCCGGTGGACAGCTGTCTGCGGTCGGTCCTCGAGGGGCTTTAGACGCACATGGGCAGCTGTCCGGTTTTCTTTCCTGCCGTCGGACATCGCTTCGGAAGCCCCAGGCGAGCAGCAGAGCCGCCGCGTTCGCCCGTGCTCACACCCCACCTTCTCCCCCGGGGCCCCTCAGCCTCTGCCTCTCCCAAGAACTTGCAGTCAGCGTGTGCTGGAGGGGACAGGTCTGCTGGCAACAATTCTCTTAGTCCGGGTATCCTGAGAATGTCTTGACTTCACCTCATTCCGGAAGGTGTTTTTGCTGAATGTGAGATTCTGAGCTGATACGAATTGTCCTAAACTGAGCCCTTAAATCTGGTCTCACTTCCTCTGGCCTCATGGCTTCCGATGAGAAATTTCCTGCCGTTTGAACTGTTTCCCTCCAGGTAAGGCACGTTTTATCTCTACCTGTTTTCCAGATTTTTAGTTTCCTGGTTTTTAGACATTTGACTATGGTGTGTCTTGGTGTGGACTTGCTGGTTTGTACCGTTTAGTACTCAGTCAGCTTCTTGAATCTGTAGACTTGTGTCTTTTGCTAATTTTTAAGTCGTTATTTCCCCAAGAACTTTCCGCCCCGCGGTCCTTCCCCTCCCGGACTCGGACGACGCGATGCTGGCTCTTGTCACGGCCGGAGGCTCCGTCTCTGAGCCGCCATCCGTGTTACCCTGTCTCTGTCCTCCCCGTCCTTCAGGTGGCCTGGCTCGCCGTCCAGACGCCTTCTCACTGGTGCTTGAATGTATCCACTGCGTCTTTTTGTCATTTATTGTATTCTTCAGTTCTAAAGTTTCCCGTTTCTTCTTCATACCTGCTCTTCCTTCACTGAGACGCTCTGTCTTTGCTAAAGCTCAGTTTTCTTGTCAAGCATGTTTGTCGTTGCTCGTTGACGTGTTTTTACGATGGCAGCTTACTTAATTCTAACGTGTCTGTCGTCTTGATGTCGGTGTCTCATGCTTGTCCTCTGCTGGGTTTGAACCGTCTTGGCTCTTGGTATGAGGACTGATTTTCCAAAGAAACCTGGAGATTTGGGGCGTGATGTGATGGGACTCTGGATCTTACTTAAAACTTCTGTTGTAGCCTCTCAGAACAGAATGAACACATCTGGCAAGCTCCTAAGATCATACAACTAAATACCCTCTCTTTCTAGGGAAAATGCTCTTAGCCATCAGGGACGGGCCCTTCCCACGTGAGCTGCATCTCGCAGGAAGTGCCGGTCCCCGAGGGGAGGCCGGCAGCGTCCGGGGTGAGATCAGCGCCTTGTGACCAGCGCTTCTGTGAGCGGCACCGCAGTCCCGGGCAAAGCGGTGCGCAGGGACGGGTCCTACGGCCGACGCTGAGAGTGGACGCGTGACACAAGTGAACAGAGGCTGATGAGTCTGTAGAGACGCAGAAATAAGAGAGAGACGCAGAGAAGAGGGAAAGCCCTTTGCCATCCCCGGGGACGGGCATCTGCCGGGCACCGGCCACCCAGTTGTCATGAGGGTGGATGTGGCTTTACGATGGGTGCCTTTTGGGTTCACTCTGAGTCCAGTCACACAACATGGCATGGCCCCACTGACATCGTGGCCTCGAGCACGACACGGTGTGCAGCGGCTGACACTGCCACAGCCATCGGGCTCTGCCCTGAGTGACGCAGAGACCCACGTCCCGGTGTCCAGAGAACCCGGGGGTGACGTGCTCGCACAGAAGCATGAGCAGAGGCCATTCTGAGGAGAACTCCTTGGCTTCTGCGTGGAGTCAGGGACGTGGGAATCAAAACGTGGAGGAATGTCCTAGAATCAGGGTTCAAAGAGCTTGAGACAACTGACCGATGAAGTTGTAGACACGATTAATTTTATCCGAAATAGCGACAGAAGACGGTTTGTGACTGCTGGGGAGATCTGCAATTGGACGCAATACAGCCATGATTGTTAATTTTCTTCAGTGTCACATGCATGTGGTCCCAGAGGGAAGGCCCTTGTTTTGGGGACGCATAGTAACTGTTTAGGGATAAGATGCCTCGATTCCCGGGGGCTGCTTCCAAGGTGGGTTGTTATTTCACATGAACGTGAACGCGCAGACGGCCGGGTCTTCACCGAGCGACTCCTTCAACTTCTGGTGTATTTGAGACTTTTCCCTTAAAAACACTGGAAAATAACAGCAACAAACCCCGAAACAAAACTCTATGCCAGCACACGGACTCTCCTGCCACGACGCCGTGGCGGTGTCCACGCCCTGACCACCTGCGTGGCCCCTGGGCTGTCCTCCTCCCCGGTCGCTCAGTGTGATGGTACCGGCCGCCGCCGAGGCCTTGGCTAGGGCCTGGGCACCCTGGACGCTCTGACGTATGCTGGGCTGCTGGGTCGTGTGTCCGTCACAGTGACCACACGGGGCCTGACCACACCGGACAGAGGAGTCTTTGTAAAACACGTCGACACTGATGTGCCCGTTACTGACTCACGGATGTGGCCTGCTTGGCCCCCGTCCGTCCGCGGGTGTCCTCATGGACGTGCGCTTCTAAAACGACTGCAGCAGATTTGGGTTTTATTCTGTGAGTTCAGGGCTCCCACTTTCTCAGTCCCCAAACACCACTGAGACGCGGGCGTTGGAAGGCAAACAGAGCCGCAGGGGCCGCACCCAGCAGCGTTAACAGCCGCATCGAAGTGCAGCCAGAGACCTAGGTCGGACGCCAAGAAACCCTGAGCCAGTCGTGGAGGCTGAGAAACATGGAGACGCCACGGCAAGGAAAACCCACGCGCTATCCCTCTCCGCTGGTTTTTACAGGAGCTGAAGCTTCCACCTTCCCAGCCGGAGGGTGAATCCTGGCTCGCAGCCAACGCTGACGAAAGGCCTGGCCAGATCCGACACCGTAGCTCACGGCTGACCTGCCCCCGCTCTGGAGCCAGAGCAGGCACTCGGGGGCCGGGAAGAGGGGGGACATCTGAGTGTGCAAAGCTACTGGGACCACTGTGTGCTGCGCCCAACAGGACTCTGGGCACCTCGGCGGGAAAGCCTGAGGACTGAGTCGGGGGAGGGGAGGGTGTCCTGGTGCCCCTGGTGTGCGTCTGGGGCCCACCGCCCACAGCCCTCAGGGTCTCAGGGTTCAGGTAGCAAACCGAGGGTTGAATGAGATAATCTCTAGCTCTCTTCCAGATTTAAGGTCTGTAAGTGCCAGGTGAGAGTGGCCAGGGAGGGAGGGGTGGGAATCCGGAGAGCAGCAGGGATGTGCTGCGAAGTAGCGGCCGAGACTGGACGGGGAGGCCCAGGCTGGTGTGGGAGAGCCCGCGGAGCTGCGGAGGGACAGCCTGGGGGCAGGTGAACGACCCCCGGGGGGCGGGTGTGGGACTGGGGTCCCTGCAGCTGGAGCTAGGAGGGAGCTGGTGACACCGTCCCCCTGCGTCGGTGAGCACCTAGACCCCTGCACAGCCTTCCGTCCGGAATCTTGGGGCGAAGCTCAAAGAACCAGCAGCTCACAGGTCTGCTCTGTGAGGGTCCCGTGAAGGGCGAGGCAGGCTCCGGGGGACTCACAGGACAAAGGACAGGCCTAGGGGACAGCGGACACAGGCTCTCTGGGGTCCCCCAGGTCATCAGTTTGCCGCTATCCCACTCCTCAGTTAGAACTCGGGGGGCCCCCTTGGCCGTCCCCCGCTGGCCTCCCAGAGCAGCCGCAGGAGCTCCTGGGGGACGGGCACCCGAAGCCGCCGGGCTCAGGGGCTCGTCCCTGGGTTCTGTCCCCAGAGTTCAGCCTCCTTCATCGAAGTTCCGAGGACGTCCGTGTGTTTACGGCGTCACCTGCTGAGACTCTAAGTGAGACGTTTCAGGGAAAAGATCCTGCCGTTTCCTCCCAGTGGGGTGTGGGGGGCAGGCACGCGTCTTACCTCAGGTCCGTGTCCCCGCGTGGTGGCTCATCCCAGGGGCCCCTTCGCAAATGGCGCCGTCCGTCGGACCTCGGCCAGTGCGCTCAAGTCCCTGAAAGGACACGTCAAATCTCCCTTTTAGTTTTTTATTTAAGAGATGGATTTTATTTGAGAGACAGAGAGAGAAAAGAGAGCACGTGTGAGCCAGAGCCAGGAGGGGCCATGGCCGGGAGAAGCCCAAGCAGACTCCCCACGGAGCACAGAGCCTGCCTGATCCCAGGACCCCGAGATCACGACCTGAGCTGAAACCAGAAGCTGGACACTTCATCAGCTGAGCCTCCTGGGGGACCCTCCAATCCCCTTTAAGGCGTGGCTTCTTGACCTTGGTAGGGCCATGAACTTGTCAGAGAATCCAACCAACCCAGTCCATCTGCTTGTGTAGAATTTCTGTCGCCGCACACATCATCTTGGCTCGGGCTGGGGTCTCCCTGGGCCCCATGAAATCCACCGCTGGTCACAAGGACCACAGCTTCCCAGTTCGAGAGCCTCTATTTCTGGGGGAACGTTTTGCATTTATCTCATTTACCAACTTAATCATATCACGACGGCAAACCACGCGGTCACTCTCATCTACCAAAGGCAGAGTCCCCAGTGTAGCATTTGGACAAAGGAAAACACAAGAATTTTCCAGAATTTGCTCCTGTCTCCTGTCTTCTCCTGGCCTCCCATTTGCAGACCGGACAGCTGCTCAGGAGCCCACGCTACAAAGTGTGAGAAGTGCGACCTGCAGGCCCTAGCACGAGGCCCTCGTCCCCCGCCCCTGACCACGACCGTCCGGTGTCAGGGAAGGAGGGTTCTTTCCGGAGGCCAATCCCCCGCGCTGGCGTCCTCTGGAAGACCTCCCGAATCACTCTGTCATTCTGCGTTTCTCACCTCCTCCTGTACACGTCACATTCCGTGTGCCAGACCTGCGTCCTTCTCTTGCCCCAAGGGCCAGCTGCCCTCTGCTGTGAGAGGAGCCCACAGTCGCTGTGACACGGGCCGCGCGCTCACCCTGCTCCAGCCCAGGTGCCCCGTCTGGACCAGCCACAGACCTAGATGTCGTTCGTCGTCTCTCGGGATGTCAGTCCCTTAGGGGCGGCCTGGCCCCTCGCCCACGGTGCCGTCAGAGTCGGCAAAGCTCAGCACACACATCCTCATATGCACGGAGAGACACCCCCCCCCCCACCGGCCCGTGCGCCCTCTGTTTAAGACCATTCATTCCAGGACACTTGTAACTGCTGAATCTGCCTCAAGGCACAGGTCAGAGGGTCATAATTAGTGTGCTTTATGCAAATGGACCGTCAAGCCCACCTTCCCTCTGAAGTAGCGGTTTACATCGATACTTTTGCTCATGGAGCTTGGAGAGGAGAGACCCCTCCGCCACCACCATCCACGTTCGCGCGGAGCAGCGGGCCGCGGGGTGGGTAATGGAGTCGCCCGTCCACTTCCTGCTGGTTTCTGGGCCACGGTTTGGAGGAAATGCAATCCCGGAGGGCATGGTTAACATTCCTGGGAGCTTGTCTTTCCGCCAGCATTTCCCAAATCCATTCCGAGCGTCCCCGTCGGTGCCGGTCTCTTGGAGGCAGGTCTGGACCACCGGTGTCACGGGACCCCAGGGCACAGGACGGGCACGCCCTCAGGGGGCTTGTTCCTGCCCCAGTGATTTCTAACCTGGCTATGGTGATACACATGACCCACTTTTAAAAAAGCTCTTTGATCCTAAATCATCCTTAAGGTGGGGAAGTCTGAGAGCTGTGTTCCAGAGCTGCGGAGCCTCCCGCCGGGCCCAGGACTCGGACCCCGGAGCAGCCGTCTTCCCGGCGCAGCTCGTGAAACAGCAGGGGAGCTGACAGGGACTTGGTTTGAAGTTCTCGTGGGTTCCAGGAGTTCCCCTGTCCCGACCCTCTGGCCCTCAGTATCCCCAGCTCCCGACAAACAGGTGGGCCGTGATCCGACTAGCTACTAGGCTTCTCCACCCTCATCCTCTGCCGAGTGAGGGGCCCCAGGCCGGTCCTCAGGGGGCCTGAGACCTCCGTTGTGTCCCCATAAAGACCAGCAGACACCAATGCTGGGCTCCTGTCCCCACGCCGGGGAGAGCAGACACAGAACAGGAAGTGAGCACGTGTCCCAGATAATCAAATTTTACTTCTCAATCGGGACAACTCTTATTTGGTCATTTCTTTTTCAAATCAATTTTTAGAACAAGTGATTAATCATTCCCATACCTCTGAACCAGCATGGAACGCACATTAATTTAACTTTCGGTGAGAGCGGCACACACACCGTGAAGTTGCCACCCAGTGGCTGTGCAGTAGGGGGAGGGGCCCTATGCTGGCCTGGTTTCGCCGTGACCCTCGCTTCGTCACAGAGGGCAGCGCGCCCCCCAGGTGTCCAGAGCTGCCCACTGGCTGCGGGAATAAGGCTTCGAGTCAAGTCTGAGGCAGCTGCTTCTGCGCAGCCTCGGGATCCAAACACTCCCTCCGCCGGCTGGAGGACAGGCTGTGGGACGTGTGGGGACACTGCTGCAGCCCTCGGCGGCCTGAGGGGCACGGCCTACCATCCCGAGCCCGCAGACCTCTAGCCTCCTCTCCAGGGGGCTCCCCGTTCCTTGTCATCAACTCTGGGCAGTGACATCTGTGACGAAGGACTAGGAAGAACAGCAGGTGACAGAATAGCCCAGACCTATGACTGACCGTCTGTGCCCAGTTTCTCTCTCTGGGGACGACGCACACAGAAACCTCTGGGACCGAAGTCGTCAGCAGGCGGACAGCACACAGGTGCGGTGGCGGAATTTGAGGTGATTTTCACTTTGTTATGCTCTTTGATCCTGCTTCGTCAACCCCCCCGCCCAACAGAGGATCTAAGAACTCGAGTAGCCGGGAAAAGGACTAAATCCAGTCTGATTCTAGGGGGGAAGTCTCATCTTCGAGTGTTTTCATATGAGGAGACGGAAGTCTCCTGAAACGTACCGCGATACAATGGCCCTTCGTGGGGGGCTGTCCTGGCACCGACCCCGGAGATGTGCTCTGTGCGCCGTGTCAGCCGCACCAGAAGCCGCCGGTCTCCACGGTCACGGAGCCCCTGCGAATCCCAGGCAAGACCACTGCTTTCCACGGCGGGCAGCTCTCGGACCAGCGGCGCAGGGAGACGTCTTTGTAGACCACCCAACGGGTTAGTCTTTGAAAACAGAGGGTGAGCAACACTGTAACAGGCTGCTTTGAAAATAACAATGTTTGAAATTCTAGGGGATGATCTCTCCCCGTCACTCAAACGGTCTTCCCCCTTTTGTAACTACCTGATTATATTCAAGAAATTTACTTCTGAAATGGAATATAAAAAATCACGGGACACTTTGAAGTCTTCCATGCAAATATCTGGAAACCTAGAGGAAATGGCCGACTTCCTCCGGAAATACCAACGATCAGAACTGATCCCACGAGAGTCAGAGACAGAGAAGGTGGTATAGGAGCTACCCCACAGAAAGTACCAGACCCGGATGAGTTTCTGGGAAACCTACCCGACTTCTTGGAAGACCAGACAGTCCCCACGTGCTGCGAGGTACTGCAGAGCACTGAAAAGGAAGGAAGGCTCCTGAGTCCCTCTCACGAAGCAGGTAAACCCTGATACTTAAACCAAACGCGGTTAATACAAAGGAAGAAAACTCAAGTCCAGTATCACTCATGACTACGGGCGTAAAAAATCTGAACAAATATTACTAAACAGGAAGAACCCGATGTTCTTTAAAAAATACTAGAAAAATTGGAATTTGTTCCAGGAATGCAAGACAGGTTCAATAGTAGGAAGTCTACTAACGTCATGTGCCATAAAAATAAACCCAAGGAGTAAACAATCTTCTGACCATCCCACAGATGCCAAGAAGCATCTGACAGACTGTTCAGAAACTGGGGACATCTCACTGGCACAATAGACCACTACGTTAAGCCTAAAAGCCACTCTCTTGGCTAATGAAGAGCTGCGACATGCCTTCCCACCCAGATAAGGAGCAAGGGGGGACAGGCACTGTCTCCGATGTTATTCGACGTTACCCCCAGGGTATTAACTGACAGAATTGGGCAAGAAAACCCATTAGAGGCATGGAGTGGGCACAGACAGTAAAACCGTCTCTACCTGGAGGTGAGATGACAGTGTAACTAGAAAATCACAGGAACCAGTGGTAAAACATGTACTTACTGACTAACAGAACTGAGTGAAGTAGCAGGCCACAACAGCTTCCTTTACACAAACAAGAAATCAAGAATATGGTGATTGCAAGAGAAGACTAAATCCGCAGGAGCCTGTGTCACAAGGAAAGTGGGCACTTTCTACAAGGAAGGGTTTTAGAATACCCCGGAATCAGAAAAGCAGAACCGAACCGGGGAAAGCCACCCCGTGGTCTTGGATAGCACGACGCGGCATTTTACACGAGAGATTCCTCCACTCAGGTTAACGTACATGTTTCATTCAATCCCAGCAAAATCAGAGCAAGCTGTTTCATGGGGTTAACATGTAGGACTCGGATCAGATGTGCGAGCGCGTCAGAAGCATTGTTCCAGTGGAGGGACAAAGGACCAAAACCCATAGAGAAGTGGAAAAACCGTGAAAAGGCGATTTGCAAAATAGATAAAATAGATAAAAACGGCCCTCGGATGTGTGGAGAGACCATTCCAGCACACTCATGGCCAGAGAAGAACAGACGAAGACACCCGGACATCACTTCCCGTCCACGTGGCTTGAGAAGTTTAAGAATCTCTACGTGCGAGTGGGCAGCCAAGAGGACCGCATGAAGCCGGCGGGGGGTGGGGGCGCTGCTGACCTGGAAGCCAGGGGTCACACGTGCCCTCTGCACCCCTGAGCACCCGTCACCCCTGCGCTCGCGGCAGAATGTGGCCACGGCGGGTCCCCAGGGAGAGTCCAGGACGGCGGGTCCAGACGGCGGGTCCATAGCCCCACAGAGCGGGGCGCCATCACCAGGCGTGGGGCAGGGGTGCGTTCCTGGCAGTCGCACAGCTGAGTGCGAGCTGTACAGGACCAGCCGGGGAGCCACTCGTAGGGGACACAAGTCCACACCACGTGCATCTGGTGGTCCAGCAGAACCCTGGAGGGATGAGCGCGAAACTAAAGGGCAGGAGGGACACGAGGGGAGGGTGGGGGGACCCAGTGGAGTCCCGGGGGGCGGGGGGAGGGGCCGGACTCCGTGGGGAGTGTGAGGGGCCCACCTGGGCCGAGGCCCCCATAGGTTAGGGTCAAGGTGAGGGTGAGGGGCAGGGCAGTTAGGGCTGGGCCCCAAGGGCTGCCCCAGGCCAGCAAACCCTTGCAGGCCAGAGCCACCGCTACCCACCCTTGGACATCTGGAGGGGCAGGGAAAGCTGCAGGCCAGGACAGGCTGTGGCACTGAGTGTGCTGTGGGGTCCCGAGGAGGCACCCGGAATGCAGACAGACGAGGGAAGAGAGCCAGGGCTGGGCCAGGGCTCTAAAGCTGGTCCACACTCCCCCTGGGCCACCCTCACATAAAATAGGACATGAGGGGACTGGGTGAGGGAACTCTGAGCTAATTTTACAGCTTTTCTGTAAGTCTAAAATAGTTCAAATAAAAAGTTCTTTATTTTTAGTCTAACTCTTTCTGCTTCATCCCTGGGGCACTGGAATGAACTGTACCTTGAGTCTGAATTTGACAAGTTTTACTGAAAGCATCACAATCTTCCCCAAATATTACCACTGGATTTTCTTACAGGCAAAACCTACCAGAATGTTCCACGCACTTCTAGGATGGCCTATCAAAATCCCAACAGTGTTTTTTTCCAGAAATAGGAAAAAACCTATCCTAAAATTCATATGGAGCATCAGGGACTCTGACTTGCAACAATAATCTCGAAGAGAGCCACGAGGTTGGGGTCTCCCAGTTCCCAATCCCTAAACACACTACAATGCTGCAGGAATATGACTGTGATCCCTGCACGCCCGTGGTGGAATGTAATGTAATAGGACGTCCAGAAATAAACCCGTACACCTAAGGTCAGTTGATTAGTTGATTGATTCTAAAGGATTTTTAATTATTTGAGAGAATGAGTGTGAGAACAGAGTTGGGGGAGGAGGGGCAGGGGGAGAAGCAGACTCCCCGCTGAGCAGGGAGCCTGCTGTGGAACTTGACCCCAGGACCCTGGGATCACGTCCCAAGCTGAAGGCAGACGCTTCACCGACAGAGCCACCCAGGCTCCCCTTTGGTCAGTTGATTTTAGACACGAGTGCCAAGACCACTCAATGTGAAAGAAGCAGTGTGCCAGCACATGGCATTGGGAAAGCAGTCCACCCACATGCAAGGATGAATTCAAACCCTACCTCACACCATATACAACCCAAAGTAGATCGATAATCTAAGTTCAAGAACTAAAACAAAAATTTTAGAAAAACAATGTCGAGTCTTCAGAACTTTGGACTTGGCAATGGCTTCTTAAATACGACTCAGAAGCTCAGCCAGCAGACGGAAAAACAACCATGACCTCTGTGCATTGAAGGCACCGTCGGCCACATGGAAAGACAGCCCATGGAATAGGAGGACATGTTTCCACGTCGGATACCCAGTAAGGACTTACTATTAAGAGTGTCTAGGAGCTCCTACAACTCAAAAACAAGAAAACAACCAGTGGGAAAAAATGGGCAAAGGACTTGAACAGGCAATGCTCCAGAGAAGATAGTCACGCGGCCGATAGACACCAGAAAAGTCGCCCAACAGTGCCAGCGATTGGGGAGATGCACATCTCAGTTGCACGAGATCCCACTTCCCACCGACGGGGGTGACTGGGACAGACAGTCACCAGCGTTGGCGAGGACGCGGTCACTCGAGCACTTGGTGTGCTGGTTGTGGCCACGCGGAAAACAGCCTGGCGGGTCCTCAAAAATGAAACACAACTACATGATGAAGCGATTCCACCGCTAAGTAAATGCCCCATGCCCGAGTACTGGGCTCCAGCAGGTCTCTGCACCCAAGGCAGCCGACGGTGGGAGAGGCCGCCGGCAGACAGACGGATAAGGAAAGTGCTATATTCATACAGTCTTACGCTTTTTCCTTGAGATTAGGAGAGGAAATGAAAAAAATGTTTATGGAGTGTTTTAGATTAAACCACATATTTTTACCAAAAAGAGAAGGAAAGAGAAGAAAATGCAGTACATACATGCAACGGGATATTTTTCGCCACAAAAAGCAGTGCTGATCTGCGCAAGAACACGGATGGACCTTGGGCACGTCATGCTCAGCGAAGGGTGCCAGACACAAAAAGGACGAGTCTTGTGTGGAACAGACGAAGTTTTGGAGACAGAAGTAGCTGGGAGTTACTGCGGGCTGCGGGAAGGGGGGATTCTGCTTAGTGGGCACAGGGTTCTGTTCGGGGTGACGGGAACATGCTGGAGAGGACGGTGGCCAATGCATGGCCCAGTGAGGTTGCTTGGGCCGCCCACAGTCACGTCGGAAGCGGCTGGAATGGCAGATTCTGTGTTTCAGATGGTGGACGGCTCTGGCTCTGGCTGGCCAGCTGAGCCCATCTGTGAAGCTGGCCTCACACACCACTCACCGGTCACTGGTCACCGACGTGACTCAGGACTCAAGAGGCTCAAGCCAGCGCGGCCTGACGCAGCCCAATCAGAGCAGACAGCAAGCCCGGGATGGCGCTGGATGTGGACAGGCACAGTCACGGCCTTCTGTTACCTCCTAGCCCCGAGACCTGAGGCCCAGCCGCTCCTGCACGACCGCCGGAAGGTGGCCAGGTTGGTGCAGCCACATGCCGGGGTGCGGGGCAGCTGTTCCGTGACAGCAGGAGGGAAGACAGGCTGCCCCGCTCTGCCCTTGACCTGCCTCCCCAGCATCCCGCTGCGGGTTGCTTCCATGGCCTGCGTCCTGTGGGCGTGTGGTCTTGGCCCCCACCTGCCCTTGTGGCCACTGCCCCTCCCCGGCCTCGGAGGACCCAGCGTGTGCCACCCCTCCCCCACCACTGCCACGCCCCCTCGTCCAGCCGGCCGGTGCCCGGCTCCGGTCCCGATTTCGTTTCCTTCACAGACACCTCCATTTCCACCAGACACGTGGATGTTTGCGAAGCACCTGGCCGGCCAGTGCCAGGCTCTGAGAAACCGGACTGTGCGTCCTCCGGGATCCCAGCCGCGCAGCTCGACCTCAGGGCCACGGCCTCGTTGCTGCCGACCAGGCTGGGGGCCGTTTCTGGTGGCCCGGCGGCCAGAGGCGCACCTGCGCTACTGTGGGACGGCCGCCCCGCCAGCCAGGCCCAGCGCCCTGAGCTCAGCGCCTGCAGGGAGGTGCCTCCGACTTCTTCTGGGCGTTTCTCCGCCTCAGACAAAACGGCGCCTGGAGGTAGATGCTGCTCCTCACGCGCGCGAATCGACGGTGGCGTCCGCGTGTCCTCGGTGTAATCCCACCAAACCCTCCCTGCGGGCACCCCGCATCCCTCGGCCCCGCGAGGACCCCGCACGGGACAGCTTCGTTCTGTTCCTTGTCACGAGCGTGTCAGCTGCTGTGACTTTCAGGCTCCAGAAAACAAACACTTTTATAGAAATGCTGTTTCCTGTCAGCAGCGGGAGGTCCCCTCTTCCCTTCGATCCACGGCTGCTGCGGACGAAAACGCATCAGAGACCACGGGCTGCGCCTGCGAGGGCACCGGGCCCCTGCGGCTCGGAGTCACCGGTGCGCCCCGACCTTCTTCACCAGGGCAGCACCCATGTGCCAGAGGCCACGAGGCTCACGGAGGCAGTGAGCACGTCCCCTCTTCACAGTGGCAGGCGAGACCTTCCTGGGGGAGTTTCTGTACAAGTTACCTTTTCCTCTCTGAGAACTCTGGCCCATGGGGGCCCAGGGACACTGGTGGTGACGAGTCCAGCAGAAGGGGTCCCAACTGCTGTCCTTGCCTCCCTGGACAGGGTCCGCGGAGTGCTGCTGGACTAGAGCTGGAGGGGGCTTCGCCCATGGTTGCAAAGCCCAGAGGGCCTCCTGGCAGAAGCAACAGGAGGGAAGCCGGGCAGCAGGGACCCCAGGAAGCAGTCGTTGGGGAGGGGCCCCAGACCCTGCAAGGCCCAGGCCATTGTAAACGGAAAACAATTTCACTTATGATACCACGGAAAAGAATAAAATGCTTAAAAATACGGCTCCCCGAGGAGGTAAGTTTCGTTACCTGCAAAGGCTGCTGGAAGGAATGAAAGAAGACACAGATACGGGGGGTAGACACCACGATCTGGCCTGGAAAGGTGTCTACACCACCCGGAGTGACGCAGATACGGGGGGCGGGATAGACACCACGATCTGGCCTGGAAAGGTGTCTACACCACCCAGAGTGAC
>NC_081564.1:91250125-91262352 GCF_022355385.1 Mustela nigripes | reverse complement strand
TAGACACCACGATCTGGCCTGGAAAGGTGTCTACACCACCCGGAGTGACACAGATACGGGGGGGTAGACACCACGATCTGGCCTGGAAAGGTGTCTACACCACCCGGAGTGATGCAGATACTGGGGGATACACCACGATCTGGCCTGGAAAGGTGTCTACACCACCCAGAGGGACCCACAGACTCTGGGCGACCCTCTGAGAGCCCCAACAACACGAGTCTGCAGAAGCAGAAAATTCCATCCTCCGTCCCTATGAGGTCTCTGAACAGCCAGACCAGTCTGGAAAAGAACAAAGTTGGAGGTCTCACACTTCCCGGTTTCAAGACTACGACGAAACCAGAGTGTGGTCCTGGCCTCCAGGCAGAACCAAAGGAACAGAGCAGAGAGCCCAGAGACCCAGTGCACGGTCTGTGCTTACATGATTCTCGACGAGGAGGCCAAGCCCATTCAGTGGGAGACAGTCTTCTGGACACGGCGCTGGGAAACGGGATGGAAGAAAGGGTGAGACCCTCCTCTTCTCCCAGAAACATTAACTCAAAATGGATCAAAGACCAGGATAAAAGAGCCAAAGCCACAAAACCCACAGGAGAAAATACGGGCAGAGCCTTCATGACATTGATTTGGTAATGGGTTCTTGGATATGACACCAAAAGCATAAGCAACAGAAGAAAATATCAGTTAATTGGACCTCATCAGCATTAAAAAATTCTGTGCACCAAAACCAGTAACAATAAAGTGAAAAAACACCACAGATCAGATTATAGGGAGAGGGCGCCTGGGTGGCTCAGTGGGTTAAGCCGCTGCCTTCGGCTCAGGTCATGATCTCAGGGTCCTGGGATCGAGTCCCGCATCGGGCTCTCTGCTCAGCAGGGAGCCTGCTTCTCTCTCTCTCTCTCTCTCTGCCTCCCTCTCTGCGCCTACTTGTCATCTCTGTCTGTCAAATACATAAATAAAATCTTTTAAAAAAAAAGATTATAGGGAGAAAATATTTTCAAGCCATATCGTATCTCCGATAGAGGGTTAGGATCAGTGAGCGCCACATATCCAGAGAACTCAGCTAAACAAAACAACTTTAAAATGGGCAAAGCAGGGGCGCCTGGGGGGCTCAGTGTGCTAAGCCTCTGCCTTTGGTTCGGGTCATGATCTCAGGGTCCTGGGATTGAGCCTCGCATCGGGCTCTCTGTTTCCCCCTCACTCTCTGCCTGCCTCTCTGCCTACTTGTCATCTCTGTCTGTCAAATACATAAATAAAATTTTTAAAAAATAAAAATAAAACCGACCCATAGGGAAGTGGACACTCGGGCAGTACAAAGAACAGGAGGAGAAGACGACCTTTCATCCTATCGCCACAGGCAGCCGTGGGAACCCGGCTCTTCTCTCCCAGTGTCCTGTCTCGCGGCTGGCTGCCTCCAGGCATCGGCTGGCGTCCTGGGCTCCGAAGGGGGCAGGCCGTGGCGCACGGGGAGGTGGGACATCCCCATCAAGTTCTGAAAGCCTGGGGGCCAGAGTTGCAGCGTCCGCAGATTCCACGCCCAGGCTCTCCTCACCTTCCCCAGGGGATGTCGGTGGTAAAAGAAGAAGCTTGAGCGAGACTTTCAAGACGTTTGGGGCTGTGCTGTCTGGCTGGACAGGAATGGACAGGGACTGTGAGGATGCCCACGGTTTTGTTAAGTTGTGGCTCTTCTAGTGACCCTGGGACCCCCGTGCGGAGCCTGTGTTGGACCTTCTTGGCCTCCACCCCCACATCAGTCTGCAGTCGGGGAGCTTGTGATAGACGCTGTGCACAGCCTCTCGTCCCAGGATGGCCCGTTACTTACACCAGCATTCCCCCAACACCAGGCGTTATTGTAACATTAGCCTACAATCAGACACTGTGAATGCTCCTGCAAATTCAAGTCACTTGCTCTGAAAGCTTTCCTCCTCCTCCACGAAGCGTCTTTAGATCAGCATCTACGACAGCAAGGAAAGGGGATGGTCCATGTCTGCCTCGACCTTCCCCTTCAACAGCAAGGACGGTGGACGGTACGTGTCCAGCATCAAATTCCCTTCAAATCCACGTCACAGTGACTTTCAAGGTGACACATTTGTCCAGAACTTTTTGCTAAACCTTTATATGAAATAGTTGCACATACATTCTAAAGATTAAATTTATTTTGAAATATCTGTGGGTTCATATACTATAAGGACATTCTGTGTGTCCTTCTCCCGGCTGGCCCTGTGCTGCAACCACCAGGACGCTGGCAGCCCAGATGCAGGACATCCGTTGCCGCCAGGGTCCCTCCTGTCACCAGGTGTGGATCTACTGCTAATCTGTTCCCAATCTCTGTATTTTCATCAATTCAGAATATTACATAGAATGGTTACCTGGAGATTAGATTAGAGATTAGATTAGAATTATTACCTAGAGGTTGGCTTATTTGACACAGAACAAGTCCCTGAAGATTCCTCCAAACTGCCGGTGTCTTAATACATTCTCTCACTTCAGCTTTTCCCTTCATGCTGTTAAATGGTCCTTTGAAGAGCAGGTTTTAATTCTGATGAGCTCAAATTTATCAAGCCAGATATGATGGATCATACTTTTGGTGTTAAGTCTAAGAACTATTTGCTTAACCCCAAATCCAAATGGGTTTCTCTTATTTTTTTCTTAAAGTTTTACAGCCGTACATTTTACACCTGAAATGTGATCCATTTTTAACTCAATTTTGATACAAGGTGTGAGGTTAAGGTAAGGTCCTTTTTTTCCCACTTATGGATGACCAGTTGCTCAAACGTCATTTGTTGTAGAGGCTCTGCTTCCTCCGCTGAGCTGGTTTTGAAAATTTGTTAAAAACTAGTTGGATATACCGGTGTGGATCTGTGTTTTGTTCCATTGTTCTGTGCATCTGTCCTCCTGCCAGCACCATGGGGTCACGGTTCCTGGATCTCTATAATGAGCACTAATACCGGGTTGTGAGACCTCACCATTTATTCTTGTTTTTCAAGATCGTCTTAGCTATGTTAGAGGTCATGCCTTTCCATATGAGTTTCAGAATAAGCTGTCTGTATCTACAAAAATTCTTGCTGGGATTTTGATAGACATTTTATTAAATCCACAGATCAATTTGAGGAGAAAAAAAACAGCTAAGCTACATGGAGTCTTCTAATCCATGAACATGGTATGTCTTTCCATTTGTTTAGGAGGTTTGGGGCACATTCCTTGGAATCCCCCACGTAGCTGTTCATGCTATCTGTATATAGGGCAGCTGTACTTCTTCCTTCCTGACCTGTACCTCTTTTATGTCCTTCCCTGGTTTTATCTAACCTCCAAGACTAGGTTGAGTAGCAGCAATGACTGAGGACAGCTTTGTCTCATTCCTGATCTTAGGGGGAAAACATGCAGCCTTTCACTGATACGGGTTAGTATTTTGAGGTTTTTTGTAGATGCTCTTTGTCTAGTTGAATATCTATTTCTAGTTTTCTGAGAGTTTTTCATTACGGGTGGGTGTTGGATCTTATCAAATGCTTTTTTTTTTTTTACATCAATTGATATGACGCTATGCCTGTTCTGTGGATATGGGTGATACTGATTGATTTTTTAATGTTGAGCCAGACTTGCATGCCTGGAGTAAATCTCACTTGGTCTGCAACTCTATACATCACTGGATTCAATTTGCTAATATTTTATTTAGGATTTTGTGTCTAAGTTCACAAAAATATTGATATTTTTTCCTTTTGTTCCTTTTTGTGCTTTCCATTATGGTCTCCAGGTAAAGCTAACCTCATAAAGTGAGTTAGGAGTTCCCTCCTTTCCGCTGAATGATTGATAGGATTAACTCTTCTTTGAATGCTTGGTAAAGTTTTCTAGTGAAATTGCCTCAGCCTGGAGATTTCCTTTCTTAGGAGTTTTAAAAGAATTAACACATTTTCTAAGTTCTATTGATTTGAGACTGGTGGCTGCTTGTTTCAGCCCAGGAACAGGATAGCCATGTGAGGCCGACTGAGCAGGCATCATAGGACCAGGTTGGCCTGAATGCAGGTGCCTGCCTGGAGCACAGACACTGGCCATGGGCTCAGGGCCCTGCCAGCCCTGCAGCCTGGGTTCCCGCAGTGACAGAGGAGCAGTCTGAAACCCAGAGTAATGAAGGAGACAGGGAGGAAGGCTTTGCTGAAATCCCATGACCTGCGTGGGCCTTTAGCGTCCTTGGGTGAAGCTCTTAGGTCTTCTAGAAGAGGTGAACAGCTTCTCTTTGTGGGTAGGCTGCCCTGGAGTGCTGTCTGAAGAGGATGACTCAGTGGGCATGGGTACCCTCCCTGCCGGGGCTGAGGGTTAGGACGGAATGTCATAGAATGGCAGAACAGCATCTGCGTGCAGCTGGAGGCTGATGACCCCTGGCTCTCCCGTGCATCTAAGGACCGATCTGGGGCAATGCAACCAGGATCAGCTTTTCTAGGTGTGATGTGAGGAGGGCCAGCCACGTGAGGGGGTGCGGCCCCGACACCCCAAGTGTTGCCACGGCACAGAAGATGGAGAACGGCTGGAGGGCGGGGGCTGTCTGGGCCTGGGGCAAGCTGGGGAAGGGGCTTGAGTCAGGAACTGTGTCCCAGTCATTAGCTTAGGAGGGTGTGTCCTCGAGTTCCTCACTCAAGATGTGAACACAACTGCTTCAAGTTAAGCGTGTGATGTGTGCAGAGGCTATAAGGCTCAGAAGCCCCGTAATGGGTTCCTGGAGAGGGAGACCCGTGCTTATGCAGGTGACCAGGCCTGTGGGCAAATGGAGGTGCTGGGGTGCTGGGGAGGTTCTGGGAGTGTCCCATGGGGTGTGAGGAAAGAGCTGGGGCCGTTCGAAGCCCTCACGCATACAGTCCTTACAATACGCGCCTCTCGGTGGCCCTTCTTTTTTTTTTTTTAATTTTATTTATTTATTTGACAGAGAGAGATCACAAGCAGGCAGAGAGGCAGGCAGAGAGAGAGGAAGGGAAGCAGGCTCCCTGCTGAGCAGAGAGCCCAATGCGGGACTCGATCCCAGGACCCTGAGATCACGACCTGAGCCGAAGGCAGCGGCTTAACCCACTGAGCCACCCAGGTGCCGCACGGAGGCCCTTCTTGAGGAAGAGTACGGACCGGGAGCCCGTGCCTGCGTGTCTGCAGGCCTAGAGCCGCCGCACAGAGGAAGGCCGGGTGAGGCGTCGGCCCCAGCTGCCTTCCTTACCTTCCCTGGCTTTAACAGGCAAGCTGGGACGGTCTCTCCAAAGGCCTTTCCAGGTGGCTCCAGGTCTGGGGCTAATTCTGACATTACACTAAAAACAGATGAGGGAGGGCAGCCCTGGGGTCTTCCTACACGAAGGATCAGGCCATGGGGAGGGACAAGAGATAAGAAAATGGCGCAAGACCCCCATTTATTACTAATTTCTAACTCCGGCCCCAAAGCAGCAGCACGTGGGGACCTGTCAGTCTGCTGGTGACCAGAGAGGAGCGCGGTTCTCATCTGCACTTGCCTCAGGAGGCTCCCATGCCCTTGTTTCTGGCCACAGCCTGCATGGGGGTCACTGCACAGTCCCAGGGGAGGTGCCGGCCCCAGAAAGCAGAGCCAGAGGTCACTCCATGGGTGGCCGAAAACGCCATAAGGACCCATCAGAACCCACATCCTGGAGCCTCTCCCCAGCAGCCCCATGTTCTGAGAGCTAATAGACGGCCCTGATTCTGAAGGGGCTCTTCTCCAGGCCTGACTGGGGGCACAGGGCACATTTGAAGGACCCCACAACAGTTCCCCTTGCCCAGGGCTGTGGGCAACGAGAGAGGGACTGGCGGAACCCACAGCAGGAGACTCCCCTGAGGTCCTGCAAAGTGCGACGGGCCCAGCCCACGGATGAGGTGGGCCAGGCCGCCGGCCATACCGGCTTGGGGTGCAGCCACCACGGGCAGCGTCTGGGAGAGGCCACCAGGCCCTCTGAGCACCGACGGACGGCTTCCTCTGGCCGCCCTTCATTTCGGGAGACGGCTGAGTCCACAGAGGCAGGGGTGTCCTGGGACACAGGCTCCGCCACTCAGCGGGGACGAGGCCTGAAGTCGCCCTGGGAGGTGTTCTCAGGGCCCTTACCTGCCTGCGTCACACAGACATCTGGAAGAGGGGTGTGAGCGAGACACCAACACGCAGAACGCCTGGCTCAGACCTGGAGGTCAGACCATCCCTGAGGGATCATCCCGGCGTCTCCTCAGCCCAAGTCAGCTCTGGACCAGCGCTGGCTTGACAGGGTATGCCCGGTGATGCTTCTAAGTTCTCCCCTGGCCGCCAGGCTTGTGCACACATAGGTATGCATGCACGCACTCAAGTAGCCACACAGGCATGCACATGTGCACCCACGCACACATGTGTGTGCACACGCATATGTATGCACACATGCATGTCCACACGCGTGCACATGTACATGTAGGTGCATTCCTGCATGCATTGTGTGTGCAGGCGTATACATGCACCATGTATCCATGCACACGCGCATGTGTGTGTTCATATACATACAAGTATCCACACACGTGTGTAGATTTGCACTCGGGCCTACATGTACATGTGTCCACAAACACGCCCTTGTGTGTCCGTGCATGCATATACATGTATCCACACACGTGTACACGTGCACACGGTGTGTATGCACGCATGCATGTGTGTACATGTATGATGTGTATCCCTGTCTCTGTCGACAGCTCCTCCTGCCCCGTGACCACCCCGGTCTCCAGAGACAGTGTCTCGTCTTGCGCAGACCCGGCTCGCTGCCGATGCCCCTGTGTGCACACGCAGCCGAAGGCCTGGCCAGCGGCACGTATTCTCACTCACAGCTTCTTCCTGCAAGAATATTTTATGCTGACCATGAACTGCCTTTACAACAAAAGGTCATTTACTTTGGAAATCTGGAAAGAGAGGACAGTGGGACCAGCCGCTGTGACGACGCGGACGCTGTGAAGGCGACCAGCCCCACAACTTCCCGAAGACGCGATTTGATTCTCTAACATTTATTTATTTATTTGAGAGTGTGGGGGAGCGGTGGAGGGCGAGAGTCAGAGACGTTCAAGCAGACTCCGCCTTGAGCACGGAGCCCAGTGCAGGGCTTGATCCCACAACGCTGAGACCATGACCTGAGCCGATACCAGGAGTGGGGCGCCAACCAACCGTGCCCCCGGGTTCTCCTGTGAAACTACTTGACATTACCTAGCAAGAGCTTCAAGCGTTCATACCTTTTGACCAAAGGCCAAGTTTTCAAGCATTTACCTAAAAAGATAGTGGTATTTACACTTAGAAACAATCCACGTGGCCAACCACAGAAGGACACGTGGACAGACTGACGATTCCATGCAAAATCTTCCCAGTAGAACGTAAGAAAGTATGAGGACATACAGCAATTGCCACTGTGTGCGTGAGTGTGGGCGTCCGTGCTGACACGTGGGACACGTGTGCGACATGTCTGTGCAGACACTGAGCGACAGAGGACATGTCCTGGTAAACCTGGAGCCATCACCTCCGGAGTGTGGAAATCACACAGGATTCTAAAAATCTGTGCCTCTCTTCAAGCTCATCCCCGCGTCTGCCATGGTAGCAGTGGACTTGCTTAATAACGAGGGAAAAACAATCACAGGAATTTTCAAATTGCACGTGTTGCTTCTGGAAACATGAGAAACTACCTTTCTCCACGTCCCTAGGGCTCAGCGCTGGCTGCTTCCCGTGTCACATTCCCTTTGCTGCAAAGTAATGTCCTCACTGTTCCCAAAAAAGGGCGTCAGCCCAGACATGACCCACGGGCCAGCCCCGCTGGAAGGGTGGCCCCATCCTTACACTCCCGCCAGGGAGTGGCTCTCCCACCGGCCGGGGCGTCTGACCACAACTTGGCCCCAAGGCAGTGCCAGGCACGGAGCATGGGAGTCGTGGCCCGTCTCGGCCTCCAGCCTGGCTGGAGGCCCCACAGAAGCCCCACACTCCGCACGCCCTCCAGTGTTGTGGGCTCCTGGGAAAATGATACGTCACAACCGCCAGAGAAGCACGGACTCGCTGATCCTGAGTGCTGCCCACCAGCTCCGACACCTGCGTCTTCTCCAGGCCCCGGCGTTCTTCTGCTTGTCATCTGTCGCGGAACGAAGAAGCCCGCATACGTATTTACTGTCCGTCCTCACCTAAAAGGTGCCTTTTTCTCTGGCGGAAATAATCAGGGAGTTTGTTCATGGTCAGAAACTGTCCATTTCTTGAAGGAAATGTAAACCAGTCCAATGAATGTGAGCCATGCTAAATGCCCCAGAGAAGTGGCCCAGTAGACAGGGGTGCTGAGCCCGGTCAAATCGCAGATGCCAAGAGGACTGTTTGCTGTGACTAGCTAATCCACAGAACGACCATTAGTTTTTAATGCGTTTTGGTTCACCAATGCATTTCACTCCCCTGCATTAACTGTTACCACGTTAAATAAAACATGCGGATATAAAACCTGTCAGGCACTTTTCCTGTCAATCTACACACAAAGATGTCTCCTCCACACCCCAAAAACACGAAAGAAAGGAAATAGGGAAGGAACCCTTTCCCTGGCTTTTACCAGACAAGGGTTTGCATGTCTGCTCTGGGCGACCGTCAGAAACCGGCCACACACGCGCACCGGCCGGGCCAGGCGGATGGCTGGGCTCCCCTGAGCACCCTGGCCCCAGCCTGCCCAATGGGCCTCCTAACTAAGAGCGTCTGGAAATGTCCGCACCTAACTAAACTGGCTCAGAGACAGACCCGGGTGCCTCAGGATGTGCGCGATCTGGACGGGGCTGTCTGATACTGTGACCCCACAGCGAGAAATACCTTTTATATTGTGGCCCAGAACACACAAAGCCACACCTGTGAGAGAGGAAGTTCTGATACTTTCCTCCTCTGTCTTGCTACAATGTTGCCAGTTCCAACCCAACCAGCATTTCCAACCTTCAGAACGATGAGACTTAGCATCACTGGGCCCGGCCGGACCCACCAAACCCAACCCACGGAGGTGTGGCCCGGATCAGGTGTCAGCCCACGGCCTTGATTTCACAGCAGCTGAGGGCCAAGGGCACGTGTGGGGACAGCCAGCCAGGGCCACACCAGCTGGGGGCAGACCCTCTGTTCACGCCCCCCACCCCGAGTCCCGCAAGGGCCAGGCAGGCGCGTGCCCTGCCCACCACACAGCCTCTCCGGCCAGTGCTACTCGTGGGCGCGAACAAATCTGCCTCTTCGGGACAGAACTGAGTGAAGACCGCCGTGCTGTCCAGATCAGCCCGATGGCGTCTGAGGCTCTGCAGGTCCCAGAAGGCCCTCGCCCTCGATTTCCTGTGCCCAACACCACTCAGTCTAAAACTTCACCCTCATTGTTCAAACATCTGAAAAGGTTAAAAATACCCAGGAATTTCAATAAATTCCAGGAACGGTCATCCTGGGCTCTGGCCACGTCTGCCTTCCTCACGGTGCGGCTTGTCCGAGGGAGGCCCAGCCGAGGGCTGGCACAGAGCAGGTGTGGCCTGGAGCGCAGGTGCACCCGGTGGCCAGTGTGAAAGAGACCCCGGAAAGGTGGGGGCATGTCCAGCTGCCCTTCCTGGGCGGGAGGAGATGAAGGACATGGAGCCCGGCCCTCAGAAGTGCTGCTGGGAGCTGGGGTGCGCGCGTTTCTGTGAACTCCCTCGCAGGGTCTGCTCCCTTAACTGAAAAGAGCACGTGGAGATCGTCTGTACTGTTCAAACATTACACTTCAATTAATCTTTTCCTACAATCAAATAAAAATATTGGGTATTTCCATTTTGAGTGAATATATTCCTTTTCCACAACACAAGTTTCTCCTCTGAAAATCCCAAAGCTAAGACATGCTCAGTCCCGCTTCTCACACGCCGCGGGAGGACGCCGTCCGCGGCGAGCAGGCCGACGTCTCCCGGCCCACGAGGCCTAGGGCACCCGCACAGCCCTCTCGGGAACATGCACCCTTACTTCTCAGGGGGTGTTGTGATGGGCAATCTTGGGTAAGCAGTCTGGAAGTCTGACTTCCTCAGCCACAGGAGGCTGAAGCAGGCTGGTCACTGGGTCCCTTCGAGCAGTTCGGTGACTCTGAGCCTTTGCAGGCTTCCTCTCGGGACCAGCTTCCACCTCGGTTCGCTCGCTCCTCAAGGTGTTTTCTGGCTTAAGTGTCCTTCCAGACAAACCGGCTTGGTACACGGAGCCCAGGGAAGGCGGCAGGTGCACACAGATCAGACACCAAGCGAGGGGCTGGCCCAGAGCCCAGGGAAAGAAAGTGCTGGATGCCTATTTCTTTCACGCCTCTCAAGCTTTGAGGTGCAGGTCAATGGCTTGCCAGGACGTGGGAGCCAGGCACCACCCTCCATGAGGACACAGAGAGCCCGGAGTGGCCCTTGCCCCACTGGGCTGCTGTCCCCTTCCCTGCCTGCCCAGGGCTCCCCGATGTTGCCCTTGCTCAGCCCCACCGGGAGCCAGCCGCCAGGCCGTGGGGCTCTAGCCCGCAAACCCCCGACGGCCCGTGAGGCTGCCTGTGAGTGCCCAGGCGCTCAGGGATTCAGACACACGTGGCCATGCTTCTCGGACCCCCTGTGCCCATCTCTTCTGGAAAAGCCCAGCTTCTCCGTCTTGCAGCGACACTCTCGCGGCTGGCTATCCTGCGGCGGCCTCCGGACCTGCCGGCACGCATGCACGCGCGCGTGCACACACACACCCTGGTCGCGCCCCATCTGCTCCCCTTCCCTCCCACCCCCACATCTCGGTGCTCGCGGCAGAAGCGGAGGACGCCCTCCCACTCTAAACCATCCTCAGCCGGCCCTGCCCCCCAGCGCCTGAGTGAGCAGTGCGGCTTCCAGAAGAGCCGCGGAACACGGAACGTGGGGCAGGAGGAGGAGGAAGAGGAAAAGGCTGCCGAATCCCCCCAAGGCCCTCAGACCCCACCTGCTTCTGCGGGACAAACCCGGGCGTTTTCCCGTTGGCTCCCAGCCGCTGTGCTCCACACAGACTGCGGGTCGAGGCGCGCGCCCACCGCACACCGGGTACAAACTCCTCATTAGAGCTCCAACGACCCACAGCCAGCTCGTGTCCTCAGAGCATCTGCCACGCACGGGACTCGGTGCCAAGCACAGAACAGAAAATCCACACAGGCTCCCGCTTCGGAGCCGGCTGACGAGGTGCGTCCCCTTCTTTTCTTCTCATGCAAAACCACGCAATTTTTTATCTTGAATTATGAAAATCTCAAGGTATAAAAAAACTTTTGCCAAGTGGAACATATACATTGTGAAAGGAAAGGAACCAGAACACTAGATGGCACCGGCCTTGGAAAGAATCTCAAAATTGTTTTCCTAACCTGTCTCCAACTGAAATACAAATATGTCTTTTCTTAGCCATAACGTATACTTTTTTGTATGTTTGGGACTGGTACGCACCAGGGAACCACAGTCGACGGGATTTCGTCCCCCAAATGGGCCCTAATGCACCCCTCCCCCAATTCCCCGTTGAAAAGAACCCAGAGCCAGTCCATCCTTTGACTAACTGGGAATTATCGATGAAGGAAGCCTCCGGAGGGCAGCCGAGCATGCTGCCCTCCACCCCGGCTGAACAGCCTCTCTTCTGCTTCAGCCAGTGCAGGGTTCATCGGATCCCTCCTGGGTTTCAGGGATCTCATGACTTCCTCCACTGCGCGTTTAGGCCTTGTGCACAAGGCGACCTTGGAGGGCTCACCCCACGAACCTTTCCAGCAGCTGTCCCACGTCAGGGCTGGGACCCAACTGCTCTCCTGCGTGTGCCGGTCCCCGGAAACCAGCCATCCGGCTCGCACCCGCAGAGTCAGAACCCATCTCACACCTGCTACTTGGTCCAGGCATTGGCCTTGAGCACACACTGGAGGAAACCATCAGTTTTTGCAGCCCAAGGAAGAGGGAGGAGAAACGGAGGCCCGGGGCAGGTAAGAAGTGCCTTCTGGAATTCTAAAGACCCAGCAGAATTCCCAGGACCCCAGCTCGGGGCTGGAGTTTCAGTCCAGGAGACAAAGGGAGTAACCGTCCCTGACCGTGGCCCCACTCCCACGGCCAGAAACCAGAAACCAAACCCTCTGGAACAAGGCAGTCTGGGAGGGGGGCTCCACCGTCACCCCCAAACCGCCAGAGCACAACCACGCGCAGGCGCAGGCAACTCCTCGGAACTCCCCTCCCCCGCCCCTGCGGGTCAGAGGGACCCCACGCGGCTCCCCCCCCCCCCCCCCCCCCCCCCCCCCCCCCCC
>NC_081564.1:91235520-91250025 GCF_022355385.1 Mustela nigripes | reverse complement strand
CCCCTGCGCCCTCCACCCCCGCCCCCTCCTGGGATCTGCTCTCCCCGCGCGGGTGTGGGAGGCCCCTCCAGCGGCTCGGACCGCTCCTGAGTTTGCAGAATTCGCGGCTGATGGCGCCGGGACCCCCTCACGGGTCAGGTCTGCGCCCCGGGGAGCCGGGGAAGGCCGGCTGGGAGGAAGGTGTATGCCTGCCAGGTGCGTGTGCAGGGGTGGGTGTGAGGGGCGGCGAGAAGCGGCGAGGAAAGGGCCCCCACGAGCCCGCACTCGCCCACGTCCCGCCCCCTTCTCACGCGAGCCGGGTGCGCCCACCTACCAAGCGGGGGCGAGCGCAGGGGGAGCCCGGGTCACCCCCCGCGGGGCGGTCGCGGCTTCGGCCCTCCCGCCCTTCCCCCCACCCGGGCTCCCGCAGACCCGACGCGGACAGACGGGTCGGAGGCAGGAAGCAGGCTCGGGCCGCGGCCGCCCGGACCTCCGTGGAAGCGCACCCAGCGGCCAGGGCCCGTGCGCACCTCCCCCAGGGCGCCCGCCGGCCTGCGGGGGTCTAGGATCTCGGCGGGGGGCTGCGGGCGGCGTCCCGCACAGCCCCGTCCGGCGTCGGGTGGCCCCGGGCGTCCGGAGGGCGCTTCAACTGCCCCCCGCCCCCGTCTCCACGGCGAAACCGAGGAGCGACTGCGCGCGGGAGCAGCGCCGCGTCGGGACGGGCGCCTGCACTCCCCTTGCCGTGCTCCGGCCCCGGCCCCTTCGGTGTCGACACCCCTGCCCCTCGCCCCGCTCTGGCCCGGAGAGACTCCAGTGTAGACCTGTCCCCCGCGCCGCGCCCCCTTGTCCCTGCTCCTGCCGGGAACCCTCCCTTGGAGACCCTCCCTCCCCGCTGCCCATCGCCACGGCCCCGGGTGTAGACCTCCTGCCTCTTCCGCAGGCCCCGCTTATGCCCCGCGCGCAACTTTACCTCGAGGCCCGGACTCGGGGCCGCCGCTTGGCTCGCCTGGCCGCGGCCTCCTCGGGGCGGAGCGCGGCTTCTCCGGAGCCCGCAGCCCGCGAAGTCCGGCACCGCCCCGTGCGCCGCCCCCGGCCCCGCTCGGCCCCGGCGATCCGCCCGGCGGCGGTGGCGCGGCGCCCTCTCGCGCCCGGCCGTAGTCCCGGGGGCAGACACCTGGGCGCACGGCCTGCGGGCCGGGCAGGGAGCGCAGGGCTGGGTCCGCTTGGAGCGGACGCTCTGGGGCACCCCCCACGCGCTCACACTCCGTCCCAGACGCGCGCTCACACCCGGCACTGGCTGCAGCCGCAGAGACCCGCCCCGCCATCCCTCCTAACCCACCCGAAGCAACCCTGGGGGTAAGCGGCAGAACCAGGGTCTGCCCCACTGGGCGCTGTCCTGCGAGCCCTGGGGAAAGCTCTGGAGTCTGGAGACGCTTGGCCAGACGGGGGAGCCGCTGCCCGGGCCTCACATACCGGTGACCTCTGTGTCACGGCTCTTGGATGGCCTGCGCCGCTCTGGTAAAGAGACTGTTTCATCGCTGGCATTTGCAGGAAGTGTCCCGACTTGAGCCTGAACGGGGATACCCGGGAAGGAAGGTTTCTTCTCCGCAGAAACACTCACTGGATCGGAGAAGCCTGGCCCCGCAGGTGAAAGGCCATCTCTCCCCGGGAAGGATGTCCCTGGGACTGTTCCGAGGGCGCGCGCAGTCCCCCTTAAGTTAGCAGAACCCCCTCCTGGGGCAGGTGCTGCTGGGCAGAATGGATACGGCTGCTGCCCAGACCAGGAGGCCAGGAGCTGTAACCCAGAAGCCTCCCACCAGGAGAAAACGTGTAACGTCAGTGAGCAAACGAGAAAGCCCTGGGAAAGTTCCCCGCGTGGGGCAGCTGGGAGCCCCGACCGCGGGTCATTCACAGGTGCTGTCGCGGTGGGTCCGTGGTTCTCAGACTCGGCATGACCCCTCGCGGGTCCTCCCAGGAGGACATTTCCACACTTGCTCTCCAGACCCTGCACCTTTGACGGGCCTCTGGGCCTCCTGGCCGAGCCCCTCGCCCCTTCTGCAGGACAGCAGAAATCTCTAGAGGTAGTTGTTTTGTTATTTTTCCTGATCCATAACTTTCAATCATTTGGTTCTTTAAAATTAGATGTCTCAGGGCGCCTGGGGGTCTCCGTCGTCAAGTCTCTGCCTTCGGTCAGGTCATGATCTCAGGGTCCTGGGATCGAGCCCCACATGGGGCTCCCTGCTCTGCGGGGAGCCTGCTTCCTCCTCTCCCACTGCCCTGGTTGTGTTCCCCCTCTCGCTGTGTCTCTCTCTGTCAGATAAACAGAATCTTTACAACGAAACGCGCTGTCTCAGAAAGCCGAATCGTATTGTACTGGCTTGTCCCTCACCTTCAGCGGGAGGGACATCGGGCGTGGCACCGGGCGTGGCACCGTCCTGGCCAATGGAGCGGGGCTCTGCCTGGGGTTTGCTGCCGTCCGCCTGGCCTGACCGTTGGCGCAGCGCCAGCTGCCTCCCATCGAGACCAGTCCAGGTGCTTGGGAGGCGTCCGCGGAGTCTCTGTCGAAAGCCTTTGGGAAATGTGGTAGAAGGAACCAGGCATCTCAGCGGTGCCGGGCGGGCTCTGTGCGAACTTCGGGGGAACTGAGCTCACGGAGTGATTTTCCGTCTCGTGCCCCTGTGTCACGTGTGTTCCCGGCGTCCGAACCTCCCAGTGTTTTTCTGTGTTTCTGTTTTTTGTTGAAATCACTGCAAGGCCGCAGCGTGAGGGGCTCCTGCTGGTGTCTTGGCCTCCGGCAGCCACGTGGCCTCGAGTCCCAGCACTGCTGCCATTGTGCTCATGGTGGTCCACAGGGGCGGGCTCCCAGGGGCGGGCGGAAGCAGATGGACCCTACCATCCCGCAGCCTCTCTGCGGCTTCTTTCTTTTTAAAATTCATTTGAGAGAGAGAGAGAGAGAGAGAGAGCGTAAGCAGGGGCAGAGGCAGCGGGGAGGGAGAAGGAGGCTCCCTGCGGAGCTGGGAGCCCGATGCGGGGCTCAATCCCAGGACCTGAGATCATGACCTGAGCCGAAGGCAGACGCCCAACCATCTGAGCCCCCCAGGCTCAGCCCCCGTCTGCTGCTTTTCCTAAATAACGTTCAGTTCGCGTCCTGGCTAACACATTCGTATTTGTGTGTAGCTTCTGTCTTGGAAAAGGAGCAAATATTTACAAAAAATATGTATCTATATTACATGCTCATTGTAGAAAATCAGAAAACTTTCTGGGAAAAATGCAAAGGGGAAAATAAACCCTGTGATTTTCCCAACTGTGCCATCCAGAACCTATCCCTGCTCTCGTTCGAGAACCTGACGTTTGTACCAAGCATTTTGCTCTCTTTTGATGTAAAAATATATTTTTGTTAGTTTATATTCAAAAACAGCACCGTAACATATGCCGGATTGTCACTCCTTAACAAGAAATGAAACAATGTTTTCCAGGCACCAAGGCCAATTAAAAAAAAATTTTTTTTTAATTTTTAAGAGATTTTAGTTATTTATTTGACAGAGAGAGAACAAGAAGGGAGAAGCAGGCTCCCCACTGAGCAGGGAGCCCGATGCGGGACTTGATTCCGGGACCCTGGGATCATGACCTGAGCCAAGGGCAGATGCTTCACTGACTGAGCCCCCCAGGCGTCCCTCTGTTATTTTAAATAGTGGCATAGAGTCCCCTCTGGAGGCTAGTACTGAACCTTAACCAAAACTCTCTTATTTGACATTTACAGCTTCTCCCGTGTTTCGCTCATGTGAGACCATCACGGCCATGAGCGTCTCTGCAGGCGCATCTCGACCACGGCGGTGCTGCTGAGTCCGGACCGCTGAGCTCTCAGGCGGGTCCTGGTGGTGGACGGAACTGATCACTCATTTCCTTGAAGGAGCAGAAGGTCTGTGCGCGTACTTGCTGATCTCTGTCTTGGCAGAAGGGAAGCCCCCTGAGCCGGGCACCGTTTGTTCTCGCCTTCTGGGTCCTTGGCCCGGGGCCGGGCCCTGAGCGTGTTCGCGCAGGCGGTGTGGTGGTGCGCGGCGAGGAAGCCGGCGGTCACTCCTGCAGACGGACGTCTGGTGCCGTCCTCACTGACACCGTCGAGGAGTCAATTTACAGAGATTTATAATTTCATGAGTTTTCATTTCTTGGCTGCTTTTCGAACCAAGAGAGGATACAGTCCTTCCTTTTGTTTTTTATTTTGTTTTTGTTTTTTTGGTTCTGGCCACAGCTTCATTGGGGTAGGATTCCGACTCCGGATGACTCACCCATTTAAAGTGTGCGATTCCGTGGTTTTTAGGGTGCTCCCAGAGGCGTGCTGCCACCACTGTGGTCGGTTCAGGCTATTCTCCTCTTGGCCACCCCGGCCGGGCAGCAGGGAGTGCCGGCCCCTGTGTTCCCCACCTGGCCCGTGGGTCCCTGGGGGCTAGAACTCGGTCGTGCCCCCACAGCCCTGGCCTGCCCCGGCTCCCCCATCTTGCGACCCCGGCTGACCCCGGCTGACTCTTCGCTCCTTGTTCTCTGCTTTCGTGACAGAGGACGCGGCCTCGGACGCCTGCCCCCCTCTGAGACGTGGGTCCCCCCGCGGCTTCACTCAGCTGCGACCGGAAACACTTCTCTGTCTGCATTTCTGTCCTCAGGCTTTTCTTTCTCCTGAGTGCAGTGTTTCTGGGTCCAGCCGTCTTGCGGTTGCTGAAACCCTGGAGGGCGAGCGCGGCTCTGGCTGCATCAGCTTCTCTCTCGTCGGCTCGTCCCTCCCGCGTTTGAAGGATCAAGCGTCCTGCCTGCCTTTGAGCTTTCTCAGATTTTCTCAGATTTTCTCCTTTGTTCGTTACTTTTCATCCCAAAGTCCCGGCTCCCCATTTCTGTTACCTTAATCTGAGCTCCAGATGGGAATCCATCTCCTGAGCTGTGGACGCACTTACCTCGCGGTGGTCCTGACGGAGCAGCGACCGCGCCGTTCCCTCCTCCCTGTGGTTCGGGGAGAGAACAGCAGGAAACGTGCGATTGCAGTTTTGTCCGTTTGGCCAGATATGTGGGCGCCGGCGAAGGCACCCACGGGGGCTCTTGGCCAGGCTTAGCCGTCAGCTCCCGCTCCACTCTGGACAAGCGGGGACTTGCACGCACTGCCCTGTGTCCGCTGGCGGTTGGGACCAGGCCCTTCCCTCTGGGCCGGCTGTGCGGTGGCGGCTCCCTGGCTGGATGCTCTCAGGGTCCGTGTGCTTGTGGGCGACTCACACGCCGCTCCCCAGAGTTGCTCCGACGGTGACGCAGTGTTCCCAGCCCGGAGAGCGCAGCGCGGTTCCTTCAGGGCCGTCTCCCAGCATTGACTTTCCACACACCTGCTCAGCGTTGGAGTTCACTGGCCCTGCCTTGCGGAAGTAGCTCACGGTCGATGTGATCACACTTGAAACTGCTTGGATCGCTCCGTCCTGAGTACTATGCTGGACAGGGTTTTGCGTGACTGGGACTTGCTTTTTTCCCAGAATTCTATGGCATTACTGACGTTCTGCAGAGAAATTACTTATCTGTGAAGAGAGCAGAGCCCTCCGCCCTTCGGTTGCCTCCGTCTAGCTCAGCAAGGACTAGTTCAGGCATCAGAGAAACGGCTCCATGGCCCAGGGACATCAGACCCCGCGCTGCCCTCCGGGGGTCAGGAACTGCGCGATGCACGCCCTGAGCAACCCCACAGGGTGGACGGGCTGAACCCGTGGCGGGCCCATGGGGGAAAGGGCTCTGTGGAGACGGGGGGGGTGGGGGGCTGCTGCCTCACGGTTGTGTGTGCCCACCCCCAGGTCCTGGAGGCCGGAGCCGGTACCGCGACCAAAGGAGACAGAGAGAAAGCGCCGGTCGTCTCCCCCAGCACAACCACCCGATAGAACTGACAGCTGTCCTGGGACTCGCAGGAAGCATGCGGCGGCGCTTCCCAGCCTGTGCGCCGCGTAGCTGCCGTCCTCAGGAACCCCCGAGCCCCCGCAGTCGCACGATGACAGGAACTTCCCTGGAGAGGACAGCCGCGCGGAGGCGGCCCAGGGAGTGGGCACGGCTATGGCACATGCAGACAACCCTGCCAGCCCCATGGCCACGGCTCCCCACGTCCCGTGGCAGGAAGGGGCAGACGGAGCTGTCCACAAGGTGCCTCGGGCAGAGGGGCGCCTGCTGTCCGCATCCTGCTGGGGTCACCAGCTTCTGAGAGAAAACCCCAGAGCCCAGCTTCTTCGGCGTCCCGATGCTTTGTGTGTGCAGGGGCCGCCGTCAGTCACCTCCCTAGGCTGGCGACCAGAGAGCGGCCCTCACAGACCCCCTCCTGGCTCAGGTCAAAGGTCCGTCCTGGCCAGAGTCCACACACCCTCCGTGGTCTGGCTGTGCTGCTCTTCTGGAAAAGTGGGCCCCTCCCTTCCAGATAAAGAGAAGACCGTGGCTGCTGCGGACGTGTGGAGCCCTTAGACTTCTAAGGTGGAGTCGCCTTTCTGCTCGAAGTTTCCCTGAGCTCATGTTCAGCCTCACGCCCTGGCTCGCACATTCCTCGCACAAACTCCTCCCGGCTGCATCCAGGGGCCGGCCGAGGCTGGGTCTGCCGGCCCCGTGACCACACCGGCCACGTGGCTGCAGGGCGCCCACGAAAGCCCTGCATGGCTGCGGGCTTCACCCTCCACACGCTGGCTCCTAGGGTTTGCTAACGAGGAGCACGGTGTCCCCACGGCACTGACGGCCCTGCTGCCGGGCCGCCGCTGGCCTCTGCCGTGGGGAGTGTGTGCTGCCGTCAGGCTCGAGGGGGCACGGGCGGGGGCAGGCCCTGTCCCGGCATATGACACGCGCAAGGAGGTAGCTTGTGTCACGCCTCCTACAAGCCAGAAGGCATCTGGCCTGGCCCATCTGGAATATCGGGCACACGATGAGGCCCCTGGACAAGGCAGCATTGGGACCTCCATGCACGTCCATGGGTGGCTGCCGGCAGGGTGACAGGAGGGCTCTGGGAGGGTCACCCCCCGGGCTCTGTGGGGGGAGCGCTGTGAGTCAGGCTGGGGCTGGATGTATCCTGCCCTGGGTTCGCAGCCGGAGATCTCCGCTCACGCGGTCCGGGTGCCCGACAGCCCTCCTGGGGGGTCTGGTCTGATTTGCTGCCCGTGGGGGTGCGAGGCCTGGGTGTGCCTCTGTGGCGTCCACGGTCTGTGCCGTGCGTCGCTGTCCTGTTGCTGGAATTCCGACGAGAGCTGTGGTCCGCGTCTGCGTCTGGTTCTGCAGCCCGCGCTCTGATCTGGTCCGGGGGAGAGCAGACGCGCAGACAGAGCCGCCTGTGCCTGGACGCCGCCGAGAGCCACAGAACACGTGTGTCCCCACACTCACCCCAGGGCACAGCGGCCCTGCCTTGTGTGCTGGGACTCCGGGCCCTTCACGCCTGCCACCTGACGTGTTTTAACCTGGAGTGGTTCACGTGTGTCTGTGGCGTGTGTGCACATGGCTGAGGCGTGTGTGTGCGCGTGTGCGTACGTGCGTCTGTGCAGGCCTGTGCGTCTGGTCCCGCATCCCACCTGTGCTGGAGGGCAGGTGCCCGTGTCGCTCACAGAGCCTGGAACAGCATCTTGCCTGTGGCGGGCCCTGCCTTATATCCGTTATGTTTGTTCAAAGAGCAAAGACGATGCTTCCTGTGGGAACGCGTAGGGCTCCTCTGGCTCAGGGTCAGAGGTCTGAGGAACTGTCTGGAAGGCTTGCCCCCGGTAGAGCTCGGAAGGAGCAAAGGACAGACGGGCGGATGGCGGAGGCCCCTACTTCTGGGGCCTTTGAAGACCGTGGGTGGCCTCCTGGCTGCGGCGTGGGGACGGCACTGAGCCGGAGGGAACCGTCCTGCGAGCTTCGCTCACGGGCGAGAACAGCCGCTGTGCTTGGGGCTCAGAGCCGCTGTCCTTCAGCGCCGTCGTCCAAGTTTTCTGAAGGGAAGAGTCATTTTACAGTTCGGCAGCAACTGGTCACGTTTCCTGCATTTGAAACAACTGATCAGAAAACTTTTGAAACCAGGTGCGGGGAAGGGAGGTCCCTGCTGGCCAAAGGGGTCAACTGAAACATTTTCTGCCATTTCGGAACGGCCCTGTGGGCGGTCACCTTGCACCCTGGGAAGGAAGGAGAGTCAGGAGTCGCCTTCCCCACGTCACACCCTGAGGAGCCTCTGAGGGCTTGGCCGGCGGTGTCTGGTCTCTGACGGCAGCGACGGGGCTGGCGGTTTGAGGGTCGGAGAACCGGAGTCCACGCGGACTCACGTGTCCATAAAGGCTTCGGCAGAAACACGGCAAGCATGACGGCAGAGGTGGATGGAGACGGTCTGCATCCAGGGCTCCTTGTGGCGTCGGGGGCGTGCGCGGCCTGGGGTCTGGGGTTGGCGGGCACGGCCCTCGGTGCACTCCAACCGCGGGAGGGTGTGTCCCGGTGAGGCGGGTCGCTGCGTTCCCGGAGTTCGGCCGAATAACAAGTGTCCTTTGATGGCGCGTCCGGGGCCGCAGACGTCCTCTCTGTCTGCCGGCCGGGGCTCCTGCGGCCAAGGAGGGACCCCATCCTCTAACGCCTGCGGTGGGGGCTTTGCCTTTGTTTCGGGCTGGAGATCAGGACCGTCTCTGCCCGCCAGAGAAGCCGAGTTATTTACCTCTCAGAGCAGATGGGCCTTCAGTGCAGGTGTCTGCTCGCTTCCCCCAGGGTCCCTCTGCGGCAGCTCCCGGCCCCGCTGGTCTGCGCAAGGCTGACGGCGACCGCGAGTGCAGCGTCGCTCGGGAAGAATGGCGTCCAGCCCCCAGCCCGGAGGGAGCGCCCCATGGGCCGTGGACGCTGTCCTTCCCTCGTCCTGTGAGAACATGTGAGGCGGCTCCGTCCCGAGGGACCAGACGGAACCGAACCGACAGACGCCTGACAACTCTGCAGGCTCACTCGCAAGGGGAGGGCTCACCAGAACCCCACGTCACCTCTCCTTGCAAGGGGCGCGCCTTCTCAGGGCCCCCGCTGTCCTCGTCGGGTCGTCCCCGTGGGTGGCGGATCGGGGTGGGTGAGTTCAGGCGCTGGACTGTGGACGGAAGCATGTCGCCCACAGGGAACCCCCAGACTGCCCGGACGCGCGGAGAGTAGCCTGTGTACGCGTCCGTGAGGCATCCTTGGGACACGGGGACAGTAAAGGGTGAGGTGACCCGGTGCCTCGTGTTAAAGTCTCTCACATGTGCTCCCGCTTGGGCCCCGGGGGGCCGGGGGTCGCGGGCGCTTTTTGCTTCTCCGTATTCCCTGGAAAGAACGCGTGCGACTTTCACCACAGCAGCAGGTGGGGTGCGAGGGCCCCCCACGCCCGCTCTGCTCTCAGCCGCGGGAGGAGCGTCGCGCTGCCTCCCCTCCGACCGGCGCGACCTGCTCCTCTGCCAAGGCAGGTTTCGCGCCGGAGAGACTTGGAGTTTTTCAGGCCGTGCGGTCAGACGCGGAGGCTGAGAAGTGCTGTTCCCAACCAGAGGACGACTGGACAGTAAAGTTCAGCAGGAGAAACCCCTAATTTATTACAAAAGGAAGGAGAGAAAAGTAATTTGGACACGTTCCATTCCAGATCAGAGGGAAGGGGCTGTAGGGTTTGTGAAGACACTCCGCGCTCCTCCAGGGCCAGCCAAGGGGCCGTTCTGCTGTGTGGACGCACTTTGCCTCCTTCACGGAAACCCGCAGGCGTCGTGGCCGTAGAGCCGCCAGGACTCGGGCTCGGCCTGAGAAATGTTCTCCAGCTGGCTTCACCTTCGGGAGGCTCAGCCCCGTAACGTACTTGCTCAGGCCACAGCTCGGCCCCCGCGGGCCTGAGTGTAGGGTTTCGGCGAAGTCCTGGGTCCGTTTCTGTCCTTCTGCATCTTGGCCCCACTGTCCTCTCCGGTCGTTCTCAGCCGGCGGCGCACGTGGACAGAGGCCCTGAGGCCGGAGTCGTTCTAAGGATCCGCCGTCTCCTTTCTGTCCCAGAATAATACCACTGTGTCCAGAGGCTCAACTCCCTGGCGGGTCGGGCTGGGATGGTGGGGCCCGTGCAGGCCGGACAGAGCTCAGGACAGCCCGCACCGTGACCTCTCAGCGCGGCTCCCTCAGCGTTCGGGCGGGTCATTTCTCGGGGTGGGGGGCTGTCCTGGGCCCCACGGGATGCTCAGGAGCACCCCAGCTGCCCCCATACATAACCAAGACTGTCCAGACATGGCCGGACGTCCCCATGGAGGTGGTAGAGACACCACGTGAGCGTCATGGTGTTATCTGACGTCCACACCCCAGATCCTCGTAGAATAAAGAAAATCATGTATTTTAGAGCTGAAATGAGGTTCTCCCACTTAGACTTCCTCTCAGACGTCCTCTGGTGCTGTTGCCATGGGGGGAGGGGTGTTTAGTAACGCGGCGAGTACAGTTTGGCGGAACCGAGCGCCAGACCCCGGCTTGTTGTGCTTGCTCGAGGCCGACTGTTCGTCGCAGCGGGGGACGGCGTGACCCTGGCAACAGGCACGGGACAGAACCATGCACCAGTGTGCTGCTGAGTCAGGAACGGCCCCTCCCCCCCAACAAGGCCGCCCCTAGTCCTGGCCGGTGACCCCCCATCGTCCCCTAAAGCCCCGAGGCGGGAATCGCAGGGGTAGGCGTGGACGGCGAACCCGGCGCGTCTTCCCCGAGTCCCCGAGAATTCAGGCTCCATCAGTGATTTCGCACAAGCTCTGCCTGCCCGTGCGTCACCCGCCTTGGGCTGGTGCGGGACCCGGCCGAGTCCTCGCTCTCGTGCGGCCGGAGCCGAGCCGGCGTCTGAAGTCGGGGCAGCCTTCGCCGAGGCTCTGGTCAGAGAAGGCGCCCGTCAGAGCAGAAGCCAGCCGAGCTGTCCCAGGGAAGACCCGCTCAGCCAGCAGCGTGGACAGCGACTGCGGGAATCCGGTGCGGCCCGTGCGGGTCTGTTTGGCGCAGACGGTGGCCGGCCAGCTCACCGGGGGCGTCCGCGTTTCGTGCGGGGTCGGCCAGTTGGGTCCTCCACAGACACCCCCGTTTTAGGCAGGGTTTCCTTCCCACACACCCCGAACGCTGCTGAATCACCCGCTTCCTGCACTTACAAGACGCGTCCTGCCAGGTAGGGGCTGGGCCCCGTGACGCAGCGTCTCATCAGGGAGGAGCTTCTGCTCTCACGGGGGAGACGCACCCGCAGACAGGTAGCGGAGGTGATGGGACAGGCGGCGGTGTGACCGTGCCGGCGGTGTGGCCACCGTGACATGCCCCCTTCGCTACGTACTCTCACTGGTTCGGGGCCTCTTTCCTCCCAGTGGCCGGCGCCTGTCACCCCCAGTCCCGTGAAGGCGGTGCTTGGCAGCAGCATAGAGGTCTCTGGAGGGAGGAAGGAATGGCCTTGAGCTCCCTTAGAAGCGGGGCAGCGCCTGCGCCCCCAAACACGTTTATTTGGGCCAGGCAAGGGCAGGGAGGGAGTGAGTTCTGCTCTCCGCTGAGCGCTCTCTCCTGACGCAGGACTCGCCTCCTCTCCCTGGTCCTCCCTCCGCTCCACTTGCTGACTCTGCTCTGACCCATTTTCTAGATGGACCTGGTGCTCCGCAGCACGTCTTTCTGACGACCCCTGGTGACTTCCTACGGTGGTGTCACCCTGCGTCTCTAGCACGTACAGACTCCCTTCTCCCACTCTGCACCCGTTTGCCGGGTGACCGTGGGCCAGGAGGGGAGGTCTTCAAGCAGGGAGTCATTTCTGCGTCTGTCCCTCCGGTGTCCCAGCAGCTTGAGGGAGACTGAGGGTGTGGGGCTTCCCTGGCCTTAAGTCCTTGTTGGATGCTGAATTTGGACCCATGTGGCTGAAAAACACGGAGCACAGAAAACAAAGCAAACCAAAAACTGCTGATTCCTTGGGGCAGCTCTAGAATGCAGAGTTGCTAGATCATTCTGAACTGGGAGCTGGCCCTGCGGGCAGCCGGGGAGCCTTGCTGAGCACATAGGAACTCGGGTCGCCGCGCAAGGACCTGTCTGGCAGGGGTGGCACCAGGGGACCCCTGCTGGGTCAGGAGTCCAGCTCTGCACTTGGCCACAGCTCCCCGGTGGTGCTGGACAGGCCCTGTACCTTGGGTCAAGATGGCCCGGCATCCGGCATGCTGTGCGGGGCACTTGTTCCCACGGCAACACCCCCGCTCCGGGTGGGGGGACTCAGGCCGTTGAGACAGGTGGAGACCCGGGCTGGAAGTAGGGGTGCGGGGAGCGGGGTGCCTGCCCCCGTCCGTTGCCGGCAGCTGCACCACCTGGCTGTCTTGGGGCCACATCAGGGGAAACAGGACTGTGTTTTGAAAGGAGACTTCGGGGAGAGTGTTGTTCTGTTCAGATGGCCCCAAACATCTCGTCTGTCTGCTCCTTTCCCCCCGGCGGGGAGGCCTCGGGGGACACCCTCCCCGCCCCGTGCCGGGCATCACCAGCAGGCTCAGCAGCTGCCGGAGGGCCTGCCCCACATTCGGGGTCTGCAGCACCCACGGGGCCCCCCATGGCGTACAGGGTACAGGCCCTAGCTGATTCTGTCCCTCAGTCGACACGCAGGTCTGGAAACATTATTTAGGAAACCGTCATGGCATTGAGGAGACTTGAAGGGCAGAGGCCCGGAATTCGAACAGTTTCCAGGCTCACTTAGTTCCTGTGTTTGCTGAGGAAGGACTGGAAAGTCTCCATTTCTCAACACCTACGGGCCAGAGATGACCAAAACCAAACATTGAAAGACGCTGCACTGTTCCCAGGCAGGTGCAGTGCGTGCTGGAAGGCGTCCCCTAGGACGTCCCCCAGACACACTCCCCGAACGCCTCAGACAGCCAGAGCCGGTGGAAGGAACGCCGCGTGCCGCTAGCTTTAAGTTTTCCGTGTTTCTCAAAACAACAAACAAACAAACATCCAAGCCCCAAATACCTGTTTTCTTTTTCTCGTTTTGAACTCTGGCCAAGTTATGAAGCTGGAAATTAGGATTTTAGAAGGAAAAGCGGCAGCCCCCTGGTTGGAGACTGATCCCAGGTCTTGGGAAGAATGAGTGTCGTTGCAGAGCGTGAGCAGAGGGAGGAGGTCCCTTGTCGGAGCTTGACACGTCTTCCCGATAGAGCGCTGTGTGTTCCAGAACTCCCAGAGTCACGGCCTTCGTGACCACAGCGGCTGTGCCACGGGAGGCCACACGCCCTGACGAGACCCAGAGCCTAGTGGTAGGCGTGTGTGTGGGGGGGGTGTGTCCTTTGTGCTCCCAGGGACCCCTCAAGGGCCCTCCACTCTCAGGGATGGGACATCCATTCATCAGTAACAGAAGTACCTGAGCCAGGGCACGTGGGTGGCCGTGCTGCTCAGTCTGTCCCCGGGACGGCTGGATGCGGGTCCTCACCTCCCCCTGTGGACCAGGCCCCTCTCAGCCTGGCCAGAAGGCAGCCGCTGCGAGCTGTGGCCTTGCCCAGGAAAGGCCGGTGTGCGACCAGAGAAGGGTTTGTGGGCCCTAGGGCTGCGGCTGAAGAGGCAGTGGCCACCACGGAGCCCAGCCGGAGGAGCGCGCCGGAGATGGTCGCTTCCTTGGTGGACGGAGGCTGGGAGCAGCTCTGGTTTACAGTACGTGCTGCGCGGTGTTCAGTGGGGTCGGCTGGCTCGGTTCTGAGACCCGGGATGCTGGCCACTGCACGAACGCCGGGCAGGCACCCGCGGGGCCGTGTGCTATGCAAACCAGTTCCAGGAGGGCAGCAGGATTCGGACCCAGTTACAGCTGGCCCCAGGTTGTGGCAGCGGGCCCATGCCCCCCTTCATCCCCCGCCTCCCCAAGGCAACAGCGGGGTTTGGGGCTGAAGCACCAGGGGTGTCCTGTCAGTGGGGCTGGGGAGCCAATGCGGGGGGTGCAGCCAAAGCCCCTGTTTGCATGAGGTCGCCTCGTCCTGGCGGCGCTTCGTGTGTGTGCTGGTGAGGGCTCGGAGACAGCTGAGAACCCGTGTAAGAGGAGACGCAGGACGGGTGCCGGGGGGCAGGGGAGGGCCAGTGAGGTGAACCAGGTGGGGGAGGCTCGTGAGACGGAACCAGCAGGAGGTGGCAGCTCGGGGCCACGGGCCTCCGGCACCCAAGGGTTGTACGGCTCCCAGGGCTCCCGCCTATGGGGAGTGCCGGGGCTGCGGGGACCACACTGCGTCACAGGACCCCGGGTGACCCGTCCGAGAGCAGCCTGCGCTGCGGCCCCTGAAGTCTGCCCTCTGGACAGCGACCTGGTTCTGTAAGAGCAGGCGGGACCTCAGGGCCGCAGGGAGCCGGCGGTGTGTGTTGGCCGTGGCCAGAGCAGGCAGCAGGGCCGTGTGCACCGGGAAGCTGGGCTCACCCACCGTCTCTGCAGGGCGGGCGCGTCCACGCAGCAGGGTCCCAGGGCCGCGGCCTGTGCCCGAGCCAGGCGGTCGTTACCCATCTGGTTAGGAACTGACTTTCGGATGCTTGTTCCGACTTTCATCATCTCTGCTCTCGAGGTCGTCAGCCCGGGGACCGGCCCCCGGTCGGGGCACG
>NC_081564.1:91161443-91235510 GCF_022355385.1 Mustela nigripes | reverse complement strand
CACAGCACAGAGCCCACACAGCACAGAGCCCACACAGCACAGAGCCCACACAGCACAGAGCCCAGAAGACTTGCTACCAGCCCCCAGCCCGTGGCCCTGCATTCCCTGCACAGACTGCTTCTGGGAGTGTGGTCCCGCCCAGGGACGGGCTGCAGCAGTGACCATGATGACGCACTGACCCCAGAGCTATGTTTCTGGAAGGAGAAGTGTGGCTGGGTGCCCTGTGGGCAGATGGTCAGATGTTAGCAGCACAGCTCCCCGGCCCCCAGGCACTGCCCAGTTTCTGGGTGAAGTGTTCACAAGCGACCACGTTAAATGAAACAGAACTTTCCAGAAAAATGTCAGGAGCTGACAGGTTCACCGGGCAGGTGGCTGGGCAGCTCCCAGGCTGCAGAGCCCCAAGCCGATCGGCTGGCCGGACCTTCCTCCCGAAGGACCCCCCGTGAGAGCTGCAGTCCAGGGCTCTCTGCAGAGTGGTCCGCCCCGCCCTCCCCGCTGAGCCCTGACACAGCGTGCCCCTCCTGTGGGTTCCGCGGAGCTCCTGCCCTGGCGCACAATGTTAGCATGAAAAACCACGGACCTTCAGGGGCTGCCAAGGGTCGTCGAGGGGCTGGGGATGAGAGCCATGGGGACGCTGTGAATCCCTAACACCGTTCTGGGACAGCATCGGCTCCACGGCTTCTCGTAAACCCACTGGGTCTGGCGCGAGAGCAGGTCGTGGAGCCCTTAAAGCGGGCGTGAGGGCCGGTGCCCAGGGGCACACGCTCCAGCCTCGGACAGGCCGGCCCGGGTCACTGCCGCGTCCAGGGAGCACAGAGCGGGGTCCCTTTGAGCACGAAGGGTCTGAGTTATGCCCGAGGTCTGTCGCTGGTGATGCTGACCTTGTGGGGCGAGAGGTGCCCCCCGAGGTCAGAATGATTGTTACCAAGTCCTGGAGGAGGAACCCAGACGAGGCTCAACTACTCCAGCCTTGGGCCCCACTGTGTCCGGCGTGGGCGCGGCAGGGATGGCCAGTGGCCGAGGGTGGTGGGGAGCGCCCGAACCCTGCTCTGTCCCAGGCTGAGCCACCGTGGGAAGAAGCCTATGGGTAGGAGCCCAGTTTCTCTGAGCCTTAGCTCGTGGTCCCGTGGGGCTCACGGGGCGCCCTGGCTCCAGGGCTGGGGTGCAGGGTGGGATGCCCCTCTGAGGGGCCTGGAGCCGTGTGTCTCCTGACGGCTCGCCTTCCCGAGAGCGTCACCGGGTCAAATGATCCCGTTCCCAAACGGAACCGCACACAGATGGCGTCACGGTGTCCCCGTGTGCTGCCGCCCCCCACCCCTGAGCATGCACTTTACTCGGGGCTGAGCGCGCCCGCTAAAGGGACACGTCCGAGAAATGCCATCGGTTACAGGGAACAGAGCGGCTCTGGTCCCACTTCCTGTCTGTCCCTGAGCACAGCCACGGGCGGGAGTTTCCAGGACACAGCTCGCCGGGCAAAACCCGCTTCGGTGTGTCAGGACTCCAGGCGCGCGGAACCAGATGGAGCTCAGAGCTTCTGGTTCGCGGACGCCTTCTCGTTGTCATCCCGTGCGGCCTTATGTCATGACCTTACTGAGCCCCTGATCCAACACCACTAGCACTGCTACTTCGTCCATTTCCCGGACACGCACATTCAGGCATGATCGGTGCAAGCCATATTCTCCCCGTCACGCAGCCACAGCGGGCGAGCTGGGAGCAGACCCTCTTCTCATCCAGGCAGCTCTGACTGCTCACGCAGGCCAGTGCACTCTGGGGCAGGGCACCCACACCCCAGATAGGTGACCAGAAGTGGGTTGCTCAGCCCAGGATGTGGGGTCTTGTCCCCCTCCCCTGCCCCAAGGAAAGGTCTTCACAGGCATGAGGGGCAGACTCGCGGGATGAGGAGGAGACGTCTGGTCCGTTCCTGCTCGCTCTGGCGCAGAGATCTGGGGGAGGACAGGGACACGCCCTCCCAGACAGCCACGTGCTGAGGACAGAGCTCTGTCTCACCTCCAGGGAGACCTTGGGGCTTAACTTCCCAGAGACGAGGTGAAGACGAAACCGACTTCATCAGCAAGCTGGCGCCCTAGAAACGGCTCTGGACAGCATCAGAGGTCCTCTTCCTATAGGGAGGTGGTTTAATTAAACAACATCACCTAAAAGCATCTGAAAGCAACAGCAGTGTTGACTCAGACTGTCCGGGCCCTGTGAGGAAGGGCAGCTCCGCCTGGGACCCAGGAAGGAGTCCCGAAACGGCCGCCTGGAAACCTCCCTCCACAGGACCTCAGTGCTGCGGGGAGGGTACCCCGGTGCTGGGGGTGGCTGACCTCGGGACACCCGTGGGGCCTGCATGGGAGCCCCCAGGGCTGGGGGTGCAGCTCCAGGCCACCCACAGGCACAGCACCTTGGCCAGAGAGGGGCTCTGTGGTGGGAGGTGCGCGGAGGAAATGAAGTCTGAGTTTTCCAGGCAGGAGAGCAGGAGAGAGACACGGGGAGCAGGAGTCTGCCCGGTCTCGGGGACAGCAGCAGCCGGAGGGCCGGGTGACTGGCTGACACGGACCGGGGGTCATCAGGCTGCTCACATGGAGTTCATCCCCAGAGAGTGAGCTCTGTGTTGTGACCCTGTGGCCCCAGGAGGGCGCCCAGGAATCCAGACTCCCACACGCAAAAACCCTACCAGGCAAGGACAGTGGCTCACGCCTTCACTTACATCTTCTTCAGCCTCCGTTGAGCCCCTGCCGTATGCACCAACTGCTCTAGGTCCAGAAAACGCAGGATGCACTGGCCGGGCATTTCAGCCTAACTGGGCACACCCCCGAGGAGTGATGGGGAGTGGCCGTGTCGGACGCCGGGCCCACGGGGGCCGGGAGCTCCTGCGCGATCAGAACGCGTCTTCCCAGGGAGGAAGGGGGGTTTCGAACGGCTTCTTCCGGTCTCTGGACAGGACTTGACTTCTGTCTTCCGGTCTCTGGACTTAACTTCTATTCTCTTCTTCCCTCTTTCAAAGGTTCTGATTCTCCAGAGAATTGAGTTTCTTAAAGAACGTGCCCGTTAGTGCCGTTGGCGGACCCGTGCTCCAGATGCCGGGACTTCACGGCCCGCGACTGGCCGACGGTGCCTTCCAGACTCCGGCGTTTCATGCGGAACGTTCCGGTAAGACTCGTGCTCAGGCCACCGAGGTCACCAGGTGGCTTTTCAGGGAGCGTGGATGTCCTGGGTTGCTTTCTTCACTGCCAAAAAATCCATTTTTAGAAACCAGTTCCAATAGCAGTAACAGAACCACTGCCGGGGCTCCTCTTGGCCAAGGCCCTTGGAAGCCGGCTGGGGGGTGGCGGCTGCACTCCGGATGCTGTGGTGAAGACGGGCCTGTCCGCGGCTCCCTCGGCGGCCTCGTGGCCCTTCTCGGCTCCTGCCCCGAGAGGCAGCTGCAGCCCTCCCACAGGTGCTTGGGGACGGGCATCTGGGGCCCAGGACCAGCACCTCACCCTCAACTAAGGCGGACGTCAGGGACTAGATCACCAGTGTGTCCCTCTGGGGACAGCAGCACCTCCATGTGCTGGCGCCCTGGTTACACGGTGACCATCCACATGGCCAGCAAGGGCTTGTCTTTGCGAATGGGCAGACGTATCCCCGGGCAAAGGAGCTTCCGAGAGAGGTTGGGGTCTGTTTTCTAAACCCCAGTGTTTCTGGTAGCATGCGCTCTCGAGTGCTGGTGACCCTGCCTGGACTGCGTCCCCGGGGAGGCGGGCACAGCTGGCCCATGCTGAGTGGCCGGTGCCAGCCCAGCTCTCTGGTGACCAGGACATGCCATCCACATGCACAAGAACAGTCCCATCCACGGAAGGGCAGGATGTGAAAGTCCATCCATCCGGTGTGGGAACTGGTCCCCAGAGACCGTCCGAGAAGGCTGGTGGCCCAGCAGGGCTTGTGGGAGGTCCCGTCCCCGGACATGGCCCTGCCAACCTGGGAGGGCCTTGGGCCTCTGCTCCTGCGGGCGTGGAGGTCGGGCAGGGCTGGGTGGAGTGTGAGCCCCCATAGCCAGGGTGGTGACAGCTTTGTCTAGGAAACCTGGGGGCACACAGAACGTTCCCAGTGGCCCACTTGTTCATGGAGAGCCAGAGGAGCCACCAGCACAAGCAGAACACAAGACACAATCTGGAACGTTCCTCTAGTGGGTGCTGGAGAACAGGACAGGAACGAACTAGAGCTACACGTCCTACGTGGACAGATTCCTAAAACAACGCCACGTGAGGGAAAGGGGTTTCCCTCTTAAAATCTCAAACCAGGCAAAATGAACCCTGTTGCGGGGAAGACACACTTTGCTCCGAGGGCTGAGGGGTGGACGTCGGCGCCCCGGGCTCTCAGGTCAGGCACCGTTCTTGCTGCAAACGGGGTGGTCACACCAACCCAAACCCTGTGCTGAGTCCAGACAGACCGCTCTTCCTCTGAGAATGAAAGCACTTCCGGAAATCTGACTGCGGGGGAGGGCTTGGAAAAATGCGGAGTAGGAGAAATCCTCTTTTACAAAGTTATAAAATGCAAGAACCTGAAGGAAACTTCAGAAGGTTTTATTTCCCAGGATGCAACCGAACAGGAGGTAGAAGGTTCTGGGGCCCGGTGCAGGCGCCAGGCGGGCGCCGACAAGGAGACAGAGGCGCTGAGGAGATGCTGCTGGGCGGGCCCTGTGCGCCCCGACGGCCGTGGCAGGAGGTCAGAGGACCCGACCTTCTCGAGAACTGGACTGGAGACTGTCGGACACGACACCAGACGCGCCCCCGAATTCAGGACGGAGGACAAAGGGATACGGGGTGAGAAGTGACAGGAAGAGAGAGCAAGGAACCGCAGAACGACGAGGAAGCGCTCAACAACGCCACTTCAGACGAACGGACGCTCGCGCGGGGACTGGTCCCAACCCAGAACCCCCAGGAGACAGGCCTCCCGAAGAAACCCTGAGATAAATCAACACAATACAGATAAAAATCCTGAAAGCATCCGGAGGAAAGGGCGGGCCTCGGGGTCGGCGCGCCCTGACCCGGTTGCGATGGGGCCAGCGGGCGGGCGATGACTAAAGCCAGGAGGACCCGGTGCGGCGTGGCGAAGCCGGCTTTCGGGGCCGCAAGGCCTCCGGCAGCCCGACTTACCTTCTCAGGCCGCGCGCAACACACCAGAACTCAAATCACAAGGATCATGAAACTGTGGTTAAAAAAGACAAGAGGGTTTCCCTTTGGAGCCAAATAGGGGCAAATTTTGCAGCGCGGGGCAGAAGGGGTCCTCACACAAGTTCCTGTGGAGACTTTCTCTGCAAACGACCCCCGAGAACACGCCCCCACCCCGCTCTTCACTGCAAAGGCTCCCAAACCTGCTTGGAAAGATGGCGGGGCCGTGGCTGTGTGCCGGCCGCCTGGGTGGAGGCTGGGGGGGTCTCTTGGTGCGTGTCGGGCGTCCCCGCAGCTCGTCCTTGGTCAGGGGACACCGCAGACGTGCGGAAGGCTCAGCGTCAGCTCGGACGCACGGGGACCGCGCTCGCATCCGACCCCGTCTCCCGCACCGCGAGGCTCCGTCTCCTTCAGGATGTTCCTGACAACCACGGACTCTCAAGAAAGCGCGTACTCTCACACGCGCGACGGTCGAATCGCCGACCCAGGCCGTGTTGTCAGGCCGCGTGCCTGCCCCTCGCCGTTCGCTGGTATCGTGACCCAAACGAGCCCCACGCGGGAGCGGCTGGCGCACTCCTGGGCTCGTGAACCATTAGGGTCCTCCATTTCTTCCTTTTTCCCCTTAGAAATTATGTTTTAAAGAAACCAGCTTGTCTGTCTCAAGAAATTTCTGAGTCTGGATTTGGGTGCTGGGTTTGACGGAAACACGGGGGCACCGAGTGCGTGTCCCCCGGTAGGGGAGGCCAGTCTGCGGAGCTGCGCGCTTCGAGTCCTGAAAAGTCACCACCACAGGCACACAGGGGCCTCGGAGGTCGCCGGGGGACGGCTCCGGAGGGAGGGAGCGAGCGCGCAGAGGACTTTCAGGGCAGCAAAACCACCGTTCGGTGCAGTGATGGTGGGTTCACGACCTCACCCACGCGTCTGGACTCACAGAACACCCACCACGTTACCCCACCGCAAACCACGACGTGGTTTGACAAGGACGCGTCAGCGTGGGCTCATCGACACGGACGCACAACCCTGCCGGGGGACACGGACCATGGGGAGGCCGTGCATGTTTCGGGGCCAGAAGACTACGGGCAATCTCCATACCTTCCCCTCAAATCTGCTCTAAAAAATAGTCTATTACAACCATATGCATAAATGGACTAAAACAGCTCATTGAAATGTTAACGTGGTTACATTTAGTGCCAGGATTCTAGCAATTTTTCTTCCTCTTAGATGTGCATATGTTAAAAGGTCACAATGAGATCAATTTTAAAAAACAAGGGAAGCCAAGTACAGTAAACGCTGCCGTGTGACCGTGAGACCCGGGGGCTGTGAGGGGTGTGTCGCTTCCTCTTCTGCACTGGTTTTCCACCTGCGAGGCACTTTCCAAACAGAAACTTCGCTTACAAACCAGACTGCGGCCTTGCACGAAAGCACACGCGTGTGCAAACACGGGCCCCACGCGGCATCAGGCGCCGGGCTTCTCGGACACGACTCCGCGCCGTGAAGCTTCCCATGTACAGCTGCGCAAGTCCCAGGGCGCTGGGAGTGGCAAACCCTCCAGGCCAGAGACTCGGCTGGTGGCAAGCAGGGGCCCCTGCTTGGCCCCGACTCCGTGCCCCCTGCCTGACATGGCCTGCAGACCGGGTAGGGGCAGGGTTGTTTGGAAACATGAAAAACTCAGGACGGGAGATCCACTCATAGTCACACAAAATTTCAACATTCTATTTCCCATGGAAGAAAAATTTCATTGAATTTCCAGTTTGATTTTTCAATGTTGTAAATAAACGGCCATTTATTACCTACTTGTGCAAAGGTTTCTTGTGGACCGAGAGCTCGATTCCCATTCCCCAGCACACAGCTCCCTACGGCCCTTCTCCGGACCGCAGAGCTCTACCGGACGTGCAGGGAAGCGGCTGAGTCTCCTGTTACAGCTTCGGAAGGCGACGCACAGACAACTCTGTCCCGTGAGCAGACGGTAGTCGGCCGTCGCACCCACCGCCCCTCTGCCGCAGTGCCCACAGCTCCCCCACCCAGGCTCCCGGGGGCAGGAGGACTGGAGTCTGTTTAAAAAGTAGTTTGGTTCATTTAGGGCACAGACACGTTATGAAACCAGAACACTGAAGGCCAGATGGTCAGGGCAGGCCATCGAGGGCACCCCGAGCCGTGTTCCTGCCCAGCTGTCCCACAGGGCACGTCCCCACGTGGAGGCCTGCTCCCGGCCAAGTCAATTCCCGGCGTCCAGAGGAAACCACCACCTGGCAGAGTCGAGCACCTTGAGGCTGCAGAAGCCCGAGCAGCGTCAAGGCCCCGACACGCTGGGCCTAGCAGCTGAACTCACGGCAGGGGTGTCCTTCATGGCAACAGCGGGTCAACCTGCGTGTTCTGCTCAGTTGAGCTCACGGCTGGGCCTCACCTTCCCTCCAGACCTCCAGCTTCTCAGGGTCCCAAGGCTGCGGTTTTTCCTTCCCGGTAACACCAGGTCCAGGTCTTTCCCTCCAATTTGGTCATTTTCCCGTTGCTGACTGGGGTGGTGGGACACCGGGATATCTGAGCACAGAGGAGTGGTCTTGTCTCCCTCCAGGACCTGCCGGAAGGGGCCCAACCAGCTGAGAAGGACACCACTTCCGTCCCCCTCCTGGGTGCACAGGGCCCCACCTGCTCCTCGTGAGCCCACAAGGTCCCCACACGTGCCCGCCGGCAGCAGCCCGGGCCCAGGCCCACGGCCTCCGCTCACACCCTTTTCAGCCACAGCTACCGATCAGCGCCTGAGCCCTTTCAGAAACCGTGGCCTGAGGCTGTCTGGCGTGTAAGGTGGAAATCTCCAGCTTCTTCCGCTTCACAAGCCCGGCCCGGGCTCCTGCCTGCAGCTGCTGTGCGTGTTACAGAGGCTCCTCCGCTCCCCAGCCAGCCCCTGCACGCTTCCCTTACTGCCGTTGCGGAGAGAGGGAGTCAACAGCTACGCTCACCTCCTGGAGAAGAACAAGGCCAAGGCAGTGCCGGGATTGCTGGCCGCGTGCCTGCCTGCCCACCCGTCCTGTGCGCAGGGTAACACCCCCACACTCCCCCTGCCCGGCACCGGAAGTACAGACGGGATCTGAGCGTCACACCCTGTTGTGCAAAGACCTCCCGAGTGCAAGTAGCAGAGGGATAGCCCAAACTCCTGGAGGGGATTTGGGTTCTTAATGATGCCTGAGTGGCCAGTGAACACCTAGAACCAGCTGTACCTGAAGCTCATCCATCACTTCTCCGACAGGTGAGTATCATAGCAAGGTTACCCCAGCGAAGCCGTGATTCTGTTACCTGCGCTCGAAGGCAGCGTGCACGGCACACAGCCGGAGCCCAGCCTGTTACCTCGGACTCCGCGGGCGGTCCGGAAAACGGGGAGGAGAGGCCGCGCAGCTGGAGAAGGTACGCCCCACCAACAGCGTCTCCGAGCCCGCGCAGCTGACCTGCGCTGGAGAAGGTGCGCCCCACCAACAGCGTCTTCCAGCAATACCTCAGACTGTTGTCGAGGTTCAGGAACACATGCCAGGTCACCTGCCACCCAGAGTCCGCCGATAGGAGGTGCCGTCTGGGCCGTCTCAGAGGAGGTGCGGAGACCACCCCCACGGGCAGCTTGACCAAGGCTCGCACCCAGAGGTCTCTGGGCGCTGTACCAGCTCCTCCCGGAGCTGCATGAACGCGAGGGATCATGGGTCAGACCCGGACCGAGCGCCAGGGACCAGGTACCATCAGGCTGTCTGGGGGACACGCCGTGTGATGAACCGTGCTCCGGCTTCTCGGACGGCTCGGAGCTGCCTGGGGTCCTGGGGTATCTCTGATCCAGGCTCGTCACCTGAGAGCGAGCACTGATGGAGACCCTCCGTGTTCTCAACGCTTCGCTACGAGTACCGCGACGTCGGGCCCACGGGACGGCCTGCAGGAGTGAGGCCCGTCTGTTCTCCCAGGGACGGCCCGCAGCGGCCGGACGCGCAGCTCTCGGCCCCACAGGCCGCGGGGAAGGCCGGGCGCCAGCCGCTCCTGCCGCAGCGCACCAGCACGAGCTTACAAAAAGGAGTTTTATTCAATGAAAGAGAAATTTGCTTGGTGGGTCAACGCGAGATCGATATACAAAACTTTACATCTGAGTCCCGGGGGAGGACCCCGCGCCCCTGCGGCCCCGCTGCCCGGCCCCCACTGCGCACTCTGGCCGCCGCCCGCGTCCCACCTCCCGATCCGCGCCGGGCTGCGCAGGGGGCGGCGACATCTTTGGCACACCGCCTCCCGGGACACCGTCCCTTAGAAAAGTAGACTTTCCATAGTAAAACCTCTAAAAACACCTATTTCTGCAAAATTATGTGTCTCTGTATGTGGAGCTCCGCCAATATGCACGTCTTTCTGGAGAAGAGAGAACATCCAAGGGCCCACGCTGCTGGAGCCCTCCGGGGACGGAGTGCACGCCTGCCCTGTGCCCCACAGGTCACATGAGGTCGCTGAGCTCGGCCTCCAGTGCTGCCGCCATCTCGTCTGCCTCCGAGCTGCTGCCTTCCTCGTCCGCCCCGCTGGACTCCCCGCTGGACGCGCCGCTGGACATGCCGCCGACGTCCTCCTCGGGCAGTTTACGCTTGTGGCCCCTACAAGACAGACGCAGACCATGAACGGCTCGCAGCAGGGGCCGGCCCGGCCCGGCACACACGCGCGCATGTACCCCGCAGGCATGCCCCGTCACCAGTGTCCATGTCCCGGCACACACACGCGCATCTACCCCACAAGAACACCCTGGCATGCACACCCCCACACGCTTGCACACACGCTGCACTGTCCTCTGGGGAAGGGCACTGCAAAGTGCTAGTTTCACGGCAAGAGCCAGCTGGCACTGATGGCCAAAGTCAGCTGACCCCAGAGTGAGGCACTCGCTCTGTTCCCCGTGCTGCCAGGCCCCGCAGAGGCAGCCCCACAGCAAGAGTCCGGCACGCACGAGGGAGTCCCAAGCAGGTCAAAGCACAAGGCCGGGACACCGTGAGTGCAGCAGGTGTGGCCGAGGCCCGAGGCCCAGCCCTCCACCTGTGAAGCCGTGACCTGCCTCCTTGGCAGCACTCCAAGGACCACCCCACGTGAACCACCCGTGAGAAACACTCCCGAATCTAAAAACGGCAACGGTCAGAGCTCAAAAAGGACAGAAACCCTGAGAAGGACTCGGGAAGCAGAACTACAGCGTCCGTACGAGGGCTCAGGCTGGCGACGGGGAGCGCGGGGGTTTCGCTTCTGGGGGGAGGCGTGTGGGGGGAGCCCTGCATGCATCCGTAGGACTTGAACCCGGGTCGGGCCCAGACCAGGCCCAGGCGCAGCCTGACGGACACGCGGTCCGGTAACTCAGCCGTGGCTGACTTCTGGGTTTGCAAGATATCCCGAGACAAGGTCTGTCACAAGGATTTTACTTTCGAGGGAGCCCACGTGCGTGTGCCAGTCAGGGGGAGGGAGAGGCACAATTGACTCCTTGGGCAGCCTGAATCGGGGCTCGACTCCACGGCCCTAAGATCACAACCTGAGCCGGAATCAGGAGTCAGTCGCCCAAGCGCCCAAACAAGCTGCTTCTGTGCCCACCTGGAGGACTGTCCGCTTGCTGAGCGGAGAACAGGCCGTATCCGCAACACCAGGCAGGCCAACAGCTGACCCGCTTCGCGTGCGAGCGGCAAGGGGCCGTCAAGTCACTACAAGGGGGTGTTTTTATTGTTCACACGACTGACGACCCCAATAAAACCAGTGTCCCACCGGGCACTGCCCAGGAAAGCGTGCGTGGGCCCGGTGCCCAGAACAGTAGTGCAGGAACACGTCTTGGCTGCTGGCATGCGGTACAGGTTCACCAAAAACGCCAGTGATTTTGAGAAAACCTGGGAAAACACTGGCTGGACCCCACCCTGCAGCCGGAGAGCACGCTGAGGGATCGTGAAGGCTCGTCTCCTGTCACCTGACGATCTACCGTCAGGACGTGCTCCTGGTCCTGGGCTTCCACCCGCCCCCGGGGTCCTGGCCGGACTGGGAGCCCAGCTCGCGCTGCGTGGACACACTCCATCACACCGTCTGGGGGGGGGGTCCTCTGGTTTGCGCAGAGCCGGCCTCAGGAAGGGACAAACGCGACCGACTTCCCTCGCCGCGTCCTATGAACAGTCTGTTCCCCGTGGAGAGCCCCGTCCGCACCCAGGGTCCCTTTCATCCCTTTGAGAGCTTGAGACAAAAAAGCAAGGACAGAGAGTTCCTGCTGCTGGGGAGGAAGGCCCTGAGTCCAGGAAAAAGCTGGACCCACTGCTGTGCGGACGTGAATCAGGAACCCCAGGAAGCAGCTCAGACGACCCCCTAGGCAGAGGCGTGCCGGCGGGAGCAGGACAGCAGAGGGAGAGCTTGGGGAAAAGCAGGGACCCCTGGGGTCAGGACCAGGACAGGTGGAGAAGCCGCAGCCGGCTCGGAAAGTTCTCTCGAGACAGCCACCTTACAACGATGGTAATTTAGGGTAAAATCTTTTGTGAAAACCTTTCTTCTTTCAAAGAAAGATTTGACTCATTTATTTGAGAGCGAGAGTAGGGAAGGGGGAGAGGAAAGGGGGAAGCAGGCTCTCCGCAGAGCAGGGAGCCCAAGGCCGGGCTGGAACCCAGGACCCTGGGGCTGTGACCTGAGCCAAAGGCAGCCCCTCACCGGCTGAGCCCCAGGCGCCCCTGTGAACCTCCCGCCGGCTCTAGAACGTCTGGGGCAGCGGCGCCCGGTCGCGCTTGGTTAAGTAACGTACAGCAGGACTGAACTTTACCGATTAAGAGCGACCTCGGGACACCTGGGCGGCTCCGCTGCGCATCTGACTCCTGATTTTGGTGCAAGTCGTGATCTCGGAGTCATGGGATCGAGCGCCAAGTGGGGCTCCATGCTCAGCAGGGGGTCTGCTGGAGGCGCTCCCTCCCCCCAAAACTCATCTCCAGAATTGGAAACGGGGCTGCAGGCGACAGTCAATACGCCCCTCACAACGCGCGGCACTCGCACGCGCTCACAGACGGACCCTGCAGAAAGCGGGAACAGGACAGCAGCATCGGCACATGCTTCCTCCTCGACGTTCCTGCCTCCAAACGCGCTGCTGGCGGCCGCCCTCCGGCGCCTCGAGCTCGCTGTCCCTGACGTGTACAACGGTCCCGCGACTGTGACAGCCGCGCACACATGGGTGTCTAATGACGACCAGCGCCCAGTGTCCACAAACCGTGTGCTTTCAACTTGCCGGTTAAAGCAGCTTGGTTTTTTAGCAGAAAGAAAGGAGCCGCCGTGCTGCCCTCGGCGGGGCCACTGCCCGGATGAACACACCTGTTCCGTGTATGCGTGTGCCCGTGCGTGCAAGGGGGGGCCAGGCCGGCATCCTGCGGGGACAGCACGTACGAGGCCGACCTGGCTGCTCCCTTCTCAAACGTGTGTGCGGCACAGAGCAAGGGCGGCGTGCTGGGGTCTCCTCACCTGAGCGTGGGCTGCAGGGAGCCTGCCTTTCGCTGTGAGCAGGCACCCGGCCATCCGGTCACCTGACATGCGGGGTTAGACTTGCTAAGCCTACAGGGCGGCCGTCAACTCCCCGCTGTGTGGTCGGTCCACATCGGGTGTCACGGCGGCTGTGGAAGGCAGCTGGGCCCGGAGTGTGCAGACAGCCAGGGCTCAGGCTGGAGGCCGGGTCCCCTGTCCGTGTCCGCAGGACCCCTCAGCCGTGCGCAGGAGCTGGGCCACACTCGTGCTCGAGCTGAAGAGCACACGCTGCTGTGAGGCCAGGCCTGTCCCGCACATGGTATGGGGGTCTCCGGGGAAGGGGACCCGTGGTGGAGTGGAGGGCATGTCCTCAGCCATGTCCCCAGCAACTACATCCATGGAGAACTTGTCATGGGGCCTGCTCCAGTGCGAAGCTCGGTGCCACAGTGACAGTGACCAAGGTGACAGCCGCCAGCCCATGCGGCCCCTTTAACAGAAAGACCAAGACGACATCCACGGCTCCCGCTCGGAGACACGGGCAGGCACCAGAGCAGCACACGTGGGACCCGACCTGGCAGTCTCCTACACTCCTGCGCCGAGCCCACCAGCTGCCCCGACGTGCGCTCAGGGACGTGGCAGCCTGTGTGGCCGGGTGGGCCGTGCGCCGCCTCAGGTCACGACGTGGAGAGCAAGGACGCCCGCGGCCCGACGGTCCGGCCGGATGGTCTCCGAGAGGCTTTGCTGCTTCCTCAGGACAAACGCCAGGTCACGTCCCAGGAACCACGGAGGGAGTTTTCACCAGCAAAAACCATGGGAACTGCCGCATCCCCAAGACGGCCTTCGGGAAAGTCCCAGCAGGGGCGGCGAGCGGCCCGGTCTGCAGTCCGCGTGCAGGCGTCCGGTGGGCGTGTTTGCAGAGGGAAAGTTCTCTGGACCACATCTGCGGCAACTGTTTTTGAGAAGCCTGCCGACGGCCACGACGCCATCGGAGTGCCCTCGCAGAAGGAGCAGGAGGGCACCAGCGCCCCCCCTCGCTCCACAGCCCGGTCTCCTGAGCGTCCGGCCTGGCGGGCACCGTGGGTGGCACGAGTGTGCACTCACAGACGCTCACTCCGACCCGGTGACCACCACCCCCGTGCCGCAGCCTCACCACCTGGGACCAAGAGGGCAGGTCCTCTGGCTCCTTCTCCCGGCGGAGTGGGCTGCCGTGGGGCCCAACCGTCGTGTGTGTGCGTGTGCGGGTGACGGAGCAGCCGCCGGTCTACCTCCCACTTCTCGGACCTCGCCAGGATGGACGGCGGCAGCCAGCCTCTGAGCACTGCCCGCTGCTCCCCCCGAAGCAGCGCACACGCGGGCCCGACAGTCAGTCTGCTCTCGGACCTCCCGACCTGCTCGCGCTGCAGGCTTGAGGGTGGTGCGGCTCGGACCCGGTTCGTCTCCCCTGCCTGCCGGGACGCCATGGGACGGGCACAGGCACGGGCTCCTGGCCTTCCCTCCCGACGGGGGCTACAGACGCCGCGGCATGCGGTCAGGATGGATGGTGGCCAGCCTGAGTCTGCCCCGGTCAGACACGGGGACGGACTCTTCCCTCTGCTCGGGCCCTGTCATTCGCGGTACCTACGTGTGCCACGTGTCCCCACGAGCCGTACACCGCGCGTGACTTCACATCTCACACATGAGCGGGCGGGCGGAGAGCACACACTCATGGCACGACACACGAACCTTCCCGTTCGCCGTTTCTTCCGAGATGCGTCGTTCCCCCTGCCTCTACCAGCCGACGGCCGGCTCCCCGCACTGCTCGCCCCGCAGACAGCACCACACACGTCGTCTTACACACCTGCTCCTGCTGCGACCCCCGTCTCCGCGTGGCTCCCCGGCTCGCGGCCAAGCGCGTCCTTCAGGATGTTCTGGGAGGCAAGCTGGCTCCGGGCGAACGCTCTCTGCCCCGGGCCGGGGACGCCCTCCTCTTGCCGTCTGTCTGATGGGGTCCGCCTGCTGCCGGCCTTCTCTCCCACACCCGTGCGGGCCCGGTCTCCGCAGCAGCGGCCACGCGTGCCCAGTCCCTGGCGTCGGCCCGGCTACTATGGCGTGTGCCGGTGGGGGTGTCTGCGCCGACCACCACCCTCCCCGGAGCTGGAGGAGCTTTCGGGGTATGTGTGTGAGAACCCTGTCCCTCCGCCCCGGGAGCTCTTCTGCCCCTGCCCCGCTGCGCCCCCCCGGTGCACAGGCCAGGCCGCTGTGCGCTCTTCTAAGAACGCTCGCTCCGCTGGCCGCTACTTGCTCTCACTCCACGCGGCTCCCTGGGCCGCGCTCCCGGCAGCTTCTCTGGGAGTGGAAGCCGGCGGTGCGGTTCCCATGCTGTGGAGGCTGGTTTGGCCTCTCGCCCGCTGGGGTGGCCGCTGTACGCCAAGGGACCAGCTGGGCTGTCTGGGCGTGAAGACCCGTCGAGCAGCTCGGCCACGCAGACTTGGCGAGAGGGGCTGCCAACCAGACACCCGGGCGCAAAGCCGGCCCTGCCTCCTGATGGCCCTCACTTCCGCATCCAGTCCCCGCGAGCGAGAGAAAAACACAACCGGACGCGCACACCGGCCAACTTCTGTTACAGGAAGAAACAAGGTCCGCAAACGCGAGTCACCCGCGATGGTTGACGGGGAGCCGCTGCCGTCTGACTCTGCTGCAGTCGGGGGTTAGAGCCGTGGGGCATCCCAAGATACCCCGAGCTCCCACCACGGCCACACGTACCAAGCTCAGCAGAAGCAGGGGAAGGCAGGAGGGAAAGAGCACCGTGAGTGTCTCCAGGCTTGGTGACGACAGGAGCCAGCTCGGACGTCCCACACAGCAAGCAGAGCCCAAGCACAGTCCGGGGGTGCCCTGCTCTCCTGGCCTCGGGACAGGTGTGGACACCGGGCGCCTGCTGGGGGCTCAGCCCCACGTCTGGCCCTACTTACGTCTGGCTGCCCCCCACCCCGTCACGTTGGAGAATTTCAAGCTTCTTATCGCCTTGCTGGCACCTTTGGTTCCGATGTTCTCCACAGCACAGGAGAAACTTCCAGCTGGAAGCTGGACTGCCTTTCCCTGAGTGGGCTGGCCACGGAGACGCAGGAGACCCAGCCCCCGGGCCTAAATCCACATTGCTCCACGCGCCTGCAGGGCAGAAGGCCAGCACCCGATCCACGTCAAAGGCTCTTTCCGACCAGCCTGGAGTCTGTCGTGGGTGGGCACGGCCCCATGAACACAGAAACGGTAGAGCATGTGCACTCGGGGGCTCAGTGGCGCACCCACGGGCCCAAGAGAAGAGGACACTCCTGGTCTGCTCCCCCCAGGCCTTTCTGATCTCAGTGAAAAATACTTTCTTTTCCACTCGACAGGGAAAGGTGGCGTCGGCGTCCTGTGTCACCGGCACCAGCCGGCACCTGCACCCCCGGCTCCACAGACCCCAGGGTACCCCTGCACCGGGAGGAAGACACGGCCAGCACGACGACCGAGCAAGGCTTACAGCACCTCACGCGGCATTTTAAACAACTCGTTCCCGAGACAAGGCGACAGGCTTCACGCCGGCTCTGGAGAGCTCCGCCGTGTGACAGGCAGGACAGCAAGCGCGCCTGAGAGGCTGATGTCCTCCTGCTCCGCAGCCGGCACGTACACGGCCCTTCTCGGAGGGACATTCCCACACACGGGGCCACGAATCTCTGCGCCTTCTCCCCGTCTGCTGTTGGCACGTCTGGCCCAGTCCTGCTCTGGAACTGGACTGCTCACGTAAACAACTCTTTTGGGCTGTTTCTTTACCCACAGAACGTCTTGAGGTCAGACCCGATGGGTGTGCGGACTCAGTGGGGAAAGAGAAGAGCCCCGGCAGAGGGAGATCCCAGGCACGGGGCGAACACACGCGTCTGTGTTGTATCGGCCCTGGTGACCCGAGACGGCACCACCGATGCCCCCATTTCAGAAGAGGAAACTGAGGCACAGAAGCTTTGAAAGCAGGCCCACCGGTGTGTGGCTGGGAGGAAGCTCTTGGGACACGCGTCTGCCAGCTTCTCATCGTGGGGGTCGACCGCGGCTGGGGCTGCATGGGGGGCGTGCAAACCGCCCAGCGCACGGGGCAGGGGCGCAGTCCTCCCCGCGGCAGATGGCGGTGCCCCCCGCGGACACTGCCGGAGAGAGCTGGAGCCACGCCGCCTGCAGCCCCCACCCCACTGTCAGGCCGGCAGGGGTGAAGCCAAGGCAGCCTGCGTGGCCACACAGTGTGTCCAACACGCACTGGCCCAGGAAGCTTCTGGAAGACGCACGGACTCCACCAACACGAGGGAGCAAAGCAACGAAGTGTTGATGCCAGGAAGTGGGGACTGTAGCCTGGAGGCGGCGAGGCCAGTCCCAGCATGCAGCGGGGCCCCGAGGCAGCTCAGGCACGTGGGGACAGTGGCTCTGGCTTTGGCGGGATTGAGCCGGGCCACTGGAGTGGGAAGACTCAGAAAGAGGCCAAAAGGAAGGAAACTGAGCGAAGAGCAAATGCGGTGATCAGATCCAAGGCAGACAAAAAGAGGCTTCGGAGGAGGAGAACCGGCAGGCTGCCCTCGGTCCAGGAGAGGACGGGGTCAGTGTCCATGCTGGTGGAGAGGCGGCTGCGGCCCCAGCATGTTGCCCACGGACGGGGCCGCGAACAGGGCAGGGCACGCCGGAAAGTGGGCGCTGTGCCCCAACGTGCCAGCCCCGGCGCCACCTTGCCCTCTGCCCCAGGCTGGTGACCGCTGGCCCCGTGGGGTGTCCCCACTAACAGCACCGAGGACGGGCTCCCCCAAGGGGAAGAAACTGGGGTCCACGAGGAGTAACCTGAAGCACGAGACGTGGAGAGAAATTCCTGTCGCCTTCTGACACGCCCAGGTCTGGGGACTCTGTTGAGACTCCGTCGCACCCACAGACGTCTCCAGGCCGGGACCCTCCCCCCGGCCCCTCACCTGGGCCCCCGGCTGCCTGCGCTGGTCCTCTCCCCACATGGCGTGGCCTCCAGCGTGGCCTGGGGCTCCCGGGGCGGGGGCTGCTCCTGCTGCTCCTCCTCCGGCCGCTTCTTCTCAGTGTCACTGTCGTCACTCCCCTCTCCCAGGATGTCATCCACCTGGCGGAGGGGGACAGTCAGTGCCGGAACACAGCCTCCGCCCGTCCCGCGGCCCACGGCCCCCACCCAGTCACCCCCGGCGCGTGGGCAGCACGTCGGGTTCCTGGGTCTGCAGCGCCGGGCCCTCCGCCGCGGGGCTCTGGGAGGCGCACAGCAGGTTCCGGAGGCCGAGGGAGAGCCGACAGGGCCAGGCTGCCTGTCCTGGGCTCCCGGCACCCCCCATGGGACCCTGCTGCAAGTCATGCGGGCCTGGGCAGTCACTTCTTGGCGGCATGATTCTGACGGGTTTCTAGCTGGTGCGCGCATGAGCTGCGCGGTGAAAAAGACCCTGTTAAAATGCTCGTGACCGATGAGCCGCACAGAACGACTGCTTCCCAGGAGGTGCTCTGGAGTGTCGGGGGGGCTGCGCCGGCGGGGTCCCAGCTGTGTCTGGGGCCTCGCTCTCTGCAAACTGAACCATTCACGGACATGCCAAGCAGGGGCGATGGGGACTAGTAGTCATGGGGCCTAGCACGGCCCTCACTGATCCTCTATAGCCGGGGGCAGGTCTGCTTCCAGAGGCCAAGCGCCCGGCCCCCAGGGACGCCGGGTCCCCAGGGAGAGCCACCGAGGGGGGGTTCCCGCGGCTCTCCCACCGGAACAGCTCGGCTGGGCAGCCTCCCAACACCCACTCAGTCAGACGGAGCTGTCACTTCAGGCTGGGGTGAGCCTACGGACAGAAGACGGGGGAAGGGTCAGCCTTCCACCTTGGTCTGACCTCGGTCTCTCTGCCTTTCTCTCAAATTCACTCTGGTCTTTTTTTTTTTTTTTTTTTAAAGATTTTATTTATTTATTTGACAAAGATCACCAGTAGGCAGAGAGGCAGACAGAGAGAGAGGAGGAAGCAGGCTCCCCGCTGAGCAGAGAGCCCGATGCGGGGCTCGATCCCAGGACCCCGGGATCACGACCCGAGCTGAAGGCGCCGCTCGCCCTGGTCTTCTAACACAGACACCAGATAACGACAGAGATCGGGTGAAAAGGAGAAAATATGGAACGGAGGTTACCCACGGCAACGGGACAGAAACGTCCTGCTCACTGCACTGCGCTCCGGAGCCCCTCTAAGGGCGTTTCTGGGACGCTGCTGTTTTCTCAAGGAGTGGCGCTCTGCTCGCACAAGGGAAACCGCGGTCCTTCTTTGCTCTAACCTAGTGTGTGACGGAGGAGCCGGGGGCTTCTCTGTGCCCCACAGTACCCGGCAGCAGGCCTGCCTTCCGCAGCGGCCTGGGTGCTCAGGGCAGCCAAGGCCAAGACGGACGCTCGCAGAGCCAATTCCCAGGCTAGAAGCGCTTCTTTGACGGCTCCGGAACGCCCCCAACCATACGCACGCCTGAGAAGTGCCACAGCGTTTCAGGATGTTAACGGCAAACGTGTGGCTGCATCACTACAAACATGAACTTACTACAGAAGGCGCCAGTGGAGCGCAGAGATGACCGCACTAACCCGGCGCCGTGAGTCCTGGGTGCCGCACCCCGGGCGGAAGGCCTCTCTTTCTCCCCAGAAATACACACACAGAAAAAGCCAGCAAGGATGTCGAACACCATGTAAGTCAACAGGATTACGTCTTTAAGACTGCAAAGTGGACCCTACGTAACAAGGTTATCTGCTGTATGAAGCAGTGAGAGAGAGATTCGCTGGCCTCTGTCCCTCTGACCTGACACAGTGCTCCCGGCCACACGGCAGACAGACTCTTGGTGGGCTCAGGACGGGGCGGGGAGCAGAAGCCTGGAGCCCTCGGCCCCAGCCCCGTCCTCCAGGGAGGGGAGGGGCCCGGAGACGGAGCCGGCAGGACTGGCCAGCAGCAGCCCCGCCCTACAAAGGCGAAGGGCACGCCCCCCCCACCCCTGCACACTCGGGGACTGGGCTGCCCGCTCCTCACCTCCCTGGCCTCACGCACCCCAAAGCACCCCTGGGCTTCTGTGCATGGACTATGAGGGCTCGGACAGGAGAGGTGAGGTCCCAGCACAGGGCAGCTTCAATCCTAGCCCAGTTCCGTCACCGCCACGCTGACCTCAGTGAGAGCGTGGAAACGGCCCAGCGGCAGCTACAGCAACGCGGCAACGGTCGTTCCATCACTGTGCTGTCTGCAGGCAACACGCGGGCTTCGCTCCTACGCTGAGGGCAGGTGCCAGCAAGCACAGGGTTAACTGAGAGCGGGCGCACGCGCCCTTCACCGCTGCGCCCGCTCTCGGCTGATGAGCCAGTCTCCTGTTGGGATATTAAACTTCCTCTGAAGACACTTCGGGCCTGTAACTCTGCATCGTTACCTTTTCAAGAGGAAAAGGAGGAATTAAACCAGGTCTTCGAAAGACAATCACGGCCTCCTGGAGACCGCGAGGCGGCCCGGGAGCGTCAGCACCATCCCCAGGCAGGAGCCCGTCGACCGTCGCGTCTGCAGTTGGCAGACCCGCGTGCGCGTCCGTCCTGCCGACTGTTTGGCAAGATTCAGACAAACGTTCTGCACCAGCGAGAATCGTGCGTAGGGAGGAGCCGTACCTAAGTTATGCTTCAACCTGCTCGGGCTCCTGCCTGACGCGGGCACAAGGGTCTGTCTCAGAGCCAAGACAGGGCTCTAGGCCTGTCCTTTACACAAGGGTAACTGGGCTCTTTTTGAAAAACAGTAAGGTGTAATGAACTATTTTATAAACACTACTTGAAAGATGCCGGGTAAAAACTTTAGAATCTTAAGGAAAAACCTAAAAGCCAAGTATGTGAAGAGAAAAAACTTGCTTTCTACGGATTGAACGACGGAGGTCTGTCAGAGGCCCCCACGGCTCCCGGCGCAGGCCCTGGAAAGCGTTCCCATCGTCTTGTTGGGAACACGCAGGACCGTGGGGATCCCTGACTCCTCACGGCCTCTGCCGGCGCAGACGTAAGGCCGGCGAGGGGCCACGGTAAAGAGAGGAACAGAAGCGTGCCCCAGGCTGGAAATGCACCTTCCCGGTCACTCCCTGTGCCAGGCGACTTTCTCTCTTGATAGAAGAGAAATGTGCTCAGACGTGTTAATGACCCTTTACCCACGGAGGACACAGAAAAGGGGACAGAGGCGGTTCTGTCCCAGTCCGCCTCGGCCCGCACGCTTGAAGCAGACAAGCCCGCGGTGACGCCTGGTGTTCCCTCCAGCTTTAGGCCAGCAACGCTTGTCACAGCTCCTTTGGCCACAGCCCCCTGGACGGATTGGCCCGGGAGAGTCTGCAGGACAGGCCCTCTAGATCTCGAGAAATAAATGAGGACCTGTGTTCCTGTTTCACTTTCCGACTATAAAGACGCCGTTTTCACGTATTATCTTCAATCTCGAGTGTTTTCTCTAAAAGCTAACGTCTGTTAACTATCTCGAGCTGTCCGGAACGTTCATGACGTGGCTCGCACAGCTTCCCAACGTGCGGCCCAGCACCGAGCAGAGACACAAGAGCCCTCACGGCAGCCGTCTGCTGAACTACCTTGGGGAGCTTGCTGACTCACATAAAGCCCTGAACGGCACAAGTGAATCTGCTGGTCCGCAAGCTCCTGCTCCCAACAGAGGCATGTGAACAGAAGGGTCACTTGGCAAAGTCACGGCGGTGTCCCTGCCTGATGTCCGTGCCGGACTCAGTCTGAGGAAGAAAGCCCAGTGGGCATGACCGCGAGGCCGCACACACGTAAATGAGACGGCCCGTGAAGTCCGACTGCCACGAGGGCTGAGGACGCAAAGGAGACGTTCCAGCCGTCAGACAAACAAGCAATTAAAGCTCTGCAGGACGTACTGTTCCTAAAGTGTGCCCACGACACCTAGAATGAGAGACTTGCGTGACCTAGCCTCAAACCACTCTCCGCACGGTCTCCAGCCGCCTCTTCTGTGCACGTCTGCCCATGAACACCGAGTCCTGCCATGCGGCCGGTCCCTGCGCCCCTGCCGGGGAGACACGCTCTCTGAACATGCACGAGGACGCCCGGCGCTCCGCAGGGCCCTCGTCGAACACAAGCCTTCTGCACGCGGCCTGCTGTGGTCCTGGGGAGAAGGGAGCCACGCGGAGACACAGAGCGTGGACGACACTCTGCTTTATGAAAATCTATGACTGGCCAGACTGGTCTGTAGCATCAGAAACCAGTAAATTGATGGCTTTGACCAAGTTCCTGGGGTCTTCAGCCATCATTCCTCCAAGTATCCGCCCCATGCCCCGTCCTCCCAGCTGTGGAGTTCAGTGGCGCACACAGAAGGCTCTGCTGCTGACCGGACGTACTGTGGCTCTGACCACAGACCCCCATCTGTCTTCCGGCTCGTCTCCAGGGGGTCTCCGCGACCCTGTTCGTGGGCTCTCCCTTCTTTGCCTCCACTGGGTCGGGCGTGTGGGGCGGCCGTCAGGGACCCCGCGGAGCGTGTCTCTCTCGGTTCTGAAATCCCTGCTGCTCACTTGTCATTGCGTGTGTGTTCCCTGGAGGCTCTGCGCCTCTGCCCGGGGAGCCCAGCCACCGAGCGGCTCTGAACGTGCTGGTCTCCTAACCCCGACGACTGGGCTGGCCGGGGGTGGGCGTCTGCTGCCACTCAGGCTGTGCCCGGACGGCTCCGACTGGACAGCTTCTTCAAGCCTCTGGGGAACACGGGTCTGTGTTTGCAGGTGACCAGCCTGGCGAGGGCCTTGCCTTCCGCGGACAGCGACGTGGATTTTATGCCTCCGTAATGCCGTCTGTCCCACGTCTGCTCTCGGAGGCAAGCCTGGGGTCTGCTTCTCCCCAGAATTGGGGCGCTCCTTTCCACTCTGTGCTGTGCCTGGGGCCCCACAGGGGACACAGAGGCAGAGGAAGGAGCCTCCATACTCTCTGGGCCACAGACTCCTGTCCCTCGACCCTCTGTTTTGGGTGCCTGTCCCAGAGCAGAGCTGGGAGAGGGGCCCCGCCTGCAAGTAAGGGCGAGAGCTGGGGACCTGCTCGTCCCGCCGCACCCACGCTTCCAGGAACCGCTGCTCTTTCTTCCGAAGCTGTAACGTTTTTTCTTCCTTAAAGAAAGCTCTTGGTCCAACACGGGGCTCAGACCCCTGACCTGATGGAGAACTGCCCGCCCGACGGACTGAGCGGGCGCTCCCTTCTCTGTTCCGTGGACTTCAGCTGTAGGGAGCGCGAGGCTGGGGGGCCGTGCTGGGGGCGCCCACCTGGGGCCGACACGGGGGTCAGCGACAGGCCGGTCGTCCACCCGCCGTGATGCTTCCCTCTGCTTGGGGTGTGGGCGGCATCGTGCGCCAGCCCTTCTCATCTCTCGTGGCCGGCGCTTCCCTACCGATCTGACTCAAAGCACCTCTTCTGTCCTGATGGGACTGCGAACGTTCCCCTGTCGGAACGGACTTGTGCATTTTAACTTGAAGGGTGGACCTTTCTTTTATTCTGGAGACACGACCCACATCCCAGCACAAAACCTGCTCACCAGCCTGTGGCCACACAATAGCGAGAGTTCCACACACCTCGTGTGTTTGGCTCACGCGGGAACACAGGTGTGCAAACCTGGTCCGTGAGAGCACTGCGGGACAGCGGGACACGCAGCCTCCGGGAGAGGACACCGGTGAAAACTCACGCAGTGTCCGATGCCCCACTAACCCCAAGCATCGTCACTTGGGCAAAACGTTGTGAACGTGTCATTAGAACAGCCCTGAGCAGGGAAGGCTCAGACAAGACCACGGCCACACCCACACCCGCAGGCACCCCCACCCGCCCAAAGCTGGGGTCCGTGGTAGCTTCTGAGATAAACTTGCTTCATCTCAACATTCTGAAGCCAAGAGACAATGAGCCCATTTTACTCCGAATATACCTGCAGAACAGCACTTGCTCCGGTGAGGCACACCTGCCGCAGGGACAGGACAGCGGCCCTGAAGGTGTCCCTGACGCACGTGTCCCACACCGAGTGCCGCTTCAAAGCAAAAGGGAGAAGGCGGTGTGCGAGGCACGAGGCCGAAACCCCAGCCGGGTAACTCCCCAGTGTCGTGCGAACCCTCCAAGAGCCAGCCCAGTGAGCGAAACCGTGTGCGGGGACAGACACTCGGGTCAGCTCTCAGGGGACCATCTTTCAGTCCCCCGACGGGGCACGCCCATGCCGGTGGCCCCACATCCTCTCAGGAAGGCGTCCCTGCGCACAAGCAGCGACGGGAGGCCTGAGCTCACGCCGCTCACCGCCGCCGCTTACTCAGCAGCAGCAAACCTACAAGCTCGGTAAAACCAGAGCGCCCAGGCCACACAGGAAGGCTCACCGTCTCACGTGTGACAGAACCCGCCACCGTGCCGGAAGGAAGCTGCTGCCCACGGGGGACACTGGTGTCCAGGCCCCAGCACATGGTGATCGCAGCCCCAGGGTCTCGGCAGAAGGCTCTTTGTGTGAGCCCCAACACACACGAAGTGCAACCCTAACCCAGCACAACTCCCCACAGAAATCCTCACACTAGACACACGCGGACCGTAGTCGGTCCCTCGCCCACAGGGCAGGCTGCAGAAGCCCTGCGGATGCCTGAAGCCTGTATGAACACAGAGAGGACGGCACTGGACTGACACGGAGACTTCCCAGTGCCCCGCGGTAAAACAGAACGTCACAGCAACACACGGCTGGGAAGACGCGAAGTGCAGGCTCTCGGGGAGCATCCGGCCATCTCTCACCGCCCCTGCCCTTCCTCCTCCGATGGAGACATGAGGGGGCGAAGGCCGTGGGCCCGTGATGTGCTGTCAGGGCACTACTGGCTGTCTGACCACATGTCCAGAGGATGGCCCCCAGCCTCCCGAGTGCAGCTGGCCACAGTACCGGGACACGCCTCAAGTCCCTTCCAGGGACTTGAGCTGAGCTGTGTTTCCAGCGAGCTCTGGCAGCAGAACAAAGGAGGGACAGAATCGAAGGGGACCGTGGCCGCTGGGGGCCGGGAGAGGCGACCGGTCCCAGACACAGTGCCTCTGACAGACACGCTGGGGAACGCCCATCAGTGTGAGCTATACAGCCCATTGGAACAGCCCTCTCCAAAGGGTTGGACAAACACGACAGGCATGGGTCACAGCACAGGTGAGCACGGGGGCACCAGGACAGGGCACAGGTGAGCAACGATGAGGACGAGGAGACGGAAACAGGACACAGATGGGCACAGGTGGGCACAGCAAGCCTGAGCCAGGGCACACGTGGGCACAGCAAGCCTGAGCCAGGGCACAGATGGGCACAGGTGAGCACAGAGGGCACAGGTGGGCACAGAGGGCACAGGTGAGCTCAGTGGGCATGAAGACAGGGCACAGGAGAGCCCCGGGGCATCAGGACAGGGCACAGGTGGGTGTGGGGATCTCCCGACAGGAGACAGGTGAGTAAGCTCACAGTTCTCAGCCCTATGTCCGAGGACCCCCCCAGTCACTGAGCGGAGTGAGACAACTACCTGGCACGTGTGAATTATGCCAGGGTCCTGCGGTAGATCTCACAGTTCCCAGAACCCAAGTGTACTGAAAAACAGAGGTTTTTGGCAAACAGACCACGGAAGGAACTCCTACAAAAGACAATTTGTTATTCGATCGAATGTTCTTGATAAACCAAGAACAACTGCACGAACACCAAACCACCTACGTAAGGTCCCCAGTGTGTACAAATCTAGACACACACAAGGACAACTCTAAAAAAGCAATCCACCCTGAGTCATCTCAAAAGAACAAGGCCACGTGTTCTTTTAGAGAACAAAACCACGTGCTCACTTCTGCCAGCCCACTAGTGACCCCTTCCTCTGGCAACTCACTCGTTTTCAAGAAGCTTCCTGGGATTCTCTCGAGGTTTTGGAATTCCCTACATGCTTCACCCTCCCCGCCAACCTTCCTCTACTCTAATGGAAGACCTGGGGTCACTGCCTCGCAGACTGGGGTGCACTCTGAAACCCACCGGGAGGCAGGACTGGCACACGTTCCCTCATCTTACGATGCCTGTTCCCTCCTGTCAGCCCCGACGGCGAGTGGCACAACACACGGGACTCAGCCACACGATGCAGGACTGTGAGCCCCCATTCAATGCCAGTGTGTGTCTGTGGGGCGGCTGTGGGGCTGGGGAGGTGGAGGCCAGCGGGCCCCTCCCCCAGCCCCCTGTGGGGTCAGCAACTCCCTTAGAGATACAGGAGCATAGAGGAAATTTGTTTGGAGAAAACATTTTTATGAAACAAATAGCACGTCCACCAGCTAACGTTCAAAAAACGGGAGCACGGAGCCTAGCACGTCTGCAAGTAGGGTCCAGCTGTCGCCAGTTAAGCCATCCTCTGCACACGGTACTGGAGCTGCTGGGGAGACTTTGCGCTGACAAGAACCACGGACATTTTCCTGCTGCTGCTCAAAATAAACTAAAATATGTCCTGCTATGTTCGGGTCTTCCCGGAGTGTGGCGTGGTGCTGGGGCAGAAAGGCCACCGAGCACCGGCCGGCACACGGCTTCCGTCCCCAGCAGAGCCCAGCAGGGTGCCACCAAGGGGCCATGTTCCCTCGGATGCACGATATGGTTTTCTGCAGAGGCTGCACGACCGCCTGCAAACGGAGACCCCTACAGGCAGGCAGGACCCTCCTCTCGAGGGCACTGGCCCAGGGGGGCCGGTGGGACTCAGGACTGGCTGACGTGAGTGTTTCCGGCCTCTCTGAAGATGACCCAGGAGACAGACAACAGTCTGGCCTACAAAATTACCTGCAGCTTAGTGCCATTTGGTCCTGAAGAAAACCCCCACTGTATTTAGTCTCCAACTCAAAACGTCGTCAAGGCCCTGTGGCCCTTACTCCCACAATTAAACCTTTAACAAAAGAGAAACCCCACCGATGTGGCCTATCTTCGGGGCGTAAGGCTGAGATCCTACAAGGGACTGCTGGCTGCGCCCCGGGCAGGAGGTCATCGAGGGTGTCTCGTGGGGCAGTGCAGGCCGCCAGTGGCCCCGGCCCCACCAGCCCAAGGCCGGGCCCTCGCCAGCGTTGCCGATGCCCTGACGCGTCACTCAAGGCCGCTGCGCGTGTCTCGGTGGAAGCGTCCCTGGGAAACCAAGGGTGGTGGTGAGCACGGTGCGCCCTGCCCCCGGCGCGCTGGCGCCCGCGGGCCTCACCTCTTTGTCCATACTCTCTAAGTCCTCCTTACACAGGGTGTACAGCGGCATTGTCTCGGACATGCTGGGCTGTCGCTGCCGTCCACTGGGGCCGGGCTGCTCTCCGGGTCGGCTGTCCGGCAGCTCTTGAGCAAGCGTCTGCCGCGGCGGCTGAACCACTCTGAAATGAATGTCACAGGTCCCACGTGAGGAAGGTCACTTGGAAGGACTCCTGATTCTTGGAGCAGGTGCACACACACACGCACACGCACACACACACAGCATTCTGGCTACGACAAGGCACCGTGTCTCCGCACAGCACCTGCTCAGGCTTTCTCTGAGCGCCGCCTCCTGCTGGAAGCGAACACCCGCCTCCTTCCGCCAGCATGACCCCGCTTGACCCGCCTCCCCCGGCTTCGCGCAGAGGGCGGAGCGGGAAGAGCTAACGAACCACCACAGCCTAGAAAGCATCAGGAAGCATTCCTCATCCTCAAGTCCCGTCAAGCAAGCCGTGGGGCTTCTAAAACGACAAAGCCAACAGACCATCTCCCCGTGGTCTCCGGAACAGGAGGACGTGCGGCGCGCAGAAGCAGGTGACGGGCTGAGGTCAGCCATCTGCGGGAGGGCACGGCTCTGCTGAAGGGTCAGATACGAACACAAAACCCAGCAGCCCCGGGGAATGCTCTTCCCCGGGTCCATCCCAGGCTGGGCACAGGGAGCTTCTCCCAGCGCCTCCCGCAGGCGCGCACGTCTCCATGTCAGACCAGAAGCACGCTCTGGCGCATCACTGCCTCGATGTGGAGTGGCTCGTGTGTGCCCGGCGGGTCCAGCACGAGTGGCTGTTTTGAGTGGCTGCTCGTAGGGCTCAGAGCCTGCACGAGGTGCCTCGGGCCCCACGGCCACTGCCACCCACACGCTCCCTCCCCAAGATGCTGATGCGGGAAAACCTCAGGACTGCGAGCTCCACCCACACCCGCAAGCGAAGAGAAGCAGCTGGGGAGGCAGCTGGCGTCCTCTAGCGGACGTGGGACTTCTCCCCGGGAACATGGAGCGCCCCCCTCCGTGCCCCCAGGCATGGGGACACACGCTGCCTCGCCAGTGCTGCCCACGCGAGAGCGTCTACACAGCTCTCCGCCGGCACGGCTCGACACTGCCACACGCACTGGCCGGCGGACCCAACATGGGAAAACAGCAGAGTGTCTGAAAAACAAGTATGTCGTTGAGGTCTCCCCTTCAGAACAACGATTTCAGTTAAACCAAGACCTGAGACATGCCAACAGGTCAGGGCACGCGGGCCGGCCAGGCCGCTTCTTGCAGGCTCCGGCACTCCCGGGTGGGCCCACCTCCCGGACCCTGGCCCCCGAGCTCCCTTTACCAACGACAGGCCACACCGGTGGTGGGGTCTCCACCGAAGGGCAGCTCCCAGCCGGGGGGCACAGGCAGCCAGGAAGCGCTGTCCTTGGCCAGAAAGCCCCAAACATGCAAACAGGCCACTCTTCTTACGCGTCTTGTCTGCTGGGAACCGCTGTTTCACTACTAGCGCGATCCAGTGTTCACACGAGGTGGCCCACGGCTCCCCTGAAATGTGTGAGTGTCTCCCAGGCGGCTCAGGTCCTGTGTCTGACAAGGTCAGCTCTGGGGGACGAAGGCCCAGGACGAAGAGCTCCGTGTTCCCGACACCAGGCTGCTGGCACAGCTGCCCCAGACGGCACCACAGACTCCAGAGGAAATGAAACACAGAGGGATTCTGCATCTGTTCTGAATCGCAAGCTGACCTCCAGTCCCAGGCAGGCAGGCGGGCCTCTGTCACCCCCCTGGGAGCTCAACCTGAGACCCGGGCCCCCAGGGGACACAGGACAGACCGTGGAGGAGGACTAGGAGCCGGCAACGTGAAGTCCCAATGGGCAGACACGATGCCCCGAGAGCAGGCTGCTCCCTGCAAGGGAGGCTCAGAGAGAGGCCACCGCGTAGGACAGGAATGCCTGGGACAGGCCCTCTCCACCGCGGGCCACCACCGACAGTTGCGGGCCCCACCAGGAGTCTCCGGAAAGGCAGAGTGGGGAGCCAGGACCTTTCCTCCTGTCCAGCCTGGGATGAGCGCCCCATAACCGTGCAGCGTCCGTGGGGACCATGGCAGGCAGAGCCTGGACAAGCACCTCTCCCTGCAGCTGACAAGGCCCTCGTCTGGGCTGGGAGGTGTCGGACTCAAGATGTTCACCTCCACCCAGTGGTGAATGCGGGGGCCACGGGGGGCAGCCGGAGCCCCCACGGCCTGGCGGCAGCAACCACCCCCAGCGGGTGCCACGGTGGCCCGCGCAGACCGGGACTGCTCCCCGCCGGGCACAGGGGAGGCGGCCCGTCCACCTGTGCTGCGGGTGCGGCGCCAGGCAGAGGCAGCCAAGCTCTGGGTCCAAATAAGGTCCCGACGCTCACGGCGTGACCTGAAGCCGTCCCGGCTGCCATCGAAAATCACTCGTCCTACCAAGAACCAGGAAGGTCTCCAGCGGAACGAACGTCCACTCGGGGACAGCGGAGATGCTAGAACTACCCGAGGCAGACGCGAGGGCATCGCAGTAAAAACGCTTCCACGAAAATGACAGGCGCACGCAAGGAGCGTGAGGAAAAGTGAGCAGGGGCTTGGCAGCGGAAGACGCGGCAGCAGCCGCAGTTTCTTAAAAATGCAGGGATGGGATCAACTTTGTAAGGAAGGAGACAGAAACCACAAAAGCTGTAAACCCGAGGAGTCGCAGAGTACAGAGGAGAGACCGATCAGAACAAGCCAGACCGCGACGAGATCCAGTCCTCGCGTCCCACGGCAGAGGTGGAAACGGCCTCAAAGAACTGGGGCTGGAAACGTCCTGAACTTGGTGAAAGACATTCAACTTTCCGTTTAAAATGCTGAGCGAATCCAAAGAGGATAAAGCCCCGAATCGACATTAGGACACATCCTCATCAAATTCATTACTCAAAACAGAACAAAACAAATCTCGAAAACAGCAAAAGAAACAATTCAAATGACAGAACAAAGGAAACCACGTGACCGTACCGCTGCAGATAAAGCACCTGAAAAATTCCACGCCCGTTCAGGATAAAAACTCACGGAAACCTGGGAAAGGGGCGAACTCCCCCTGCTTGGTAAACAGCAGCTGCAGAAAACCTAGAGCCAGAAACGCACATTTTCACCTGAAGACCAAGAAAAGACGAGAATGTGTGCAGATGAAGGGTCAGTGGGAACGCAGCCGTGACCCGCAGGCGCACCCCGACACCGGCACCGGCACCGAAGCCAAGGAAAGGACGTGCAAGAGCAAAACCGACCCGCCACCCCAAGTCTCATGCCCCGTGCAAAAACCCAGAATGGGTCACGGTCTTAAATAGAAGGCGTGAGAGCTATGAAACTTCCAGAATAAGACGTAGGAGGAAACCTTTAGGATCTAGGACCCCAGAGAGAGTTCACAGACTTGAGAGCAAATGTGTCCTTCATGGAAAGAACGAATCCACGGAACCTGATTCACCGAAATGAACCACTTCTGCTTCGCCCGGCTCGGTGAAGATGAGGAAAAGCTACAGAGAAGAAACTCCTTCCAGCCACACCGTCCGCGGACGAGCGGTACCTGATGCACAGCAGGACGCACCCTCCGCAGTCCCGTGACCGCCCCGTGGGCAAACAGGCGAAGACAAGACGCCTCACGGAACAGGACGTGGGGGCCCGCATGCCCGTCAGTGGGACCGACAAGAACGCAGTCGACCCCAAACACGGTGGGGTGTGGGGAGGGGACTGTGCTGCTTCTGGAGGGAGTGAGAGAAGGTGCTGCCCCTCCGGAGGGAAACCGTGCGCACGCTTGGCACACAGTGCGGCAGGCACGGCCCCGGGCTTCGGTCCCGCGGAACCGGACACAGACACAAAGGCTAGGAGCAGCCCTCCATGGGGGCCCTCCTCCCGGGGGACCCCTTGGCTGTGGGGGAGAGAATGAGGGAGTACACATGAGTAGTGCGGCAACGGTGACTGGCCCGGGGCCGAGGGGGGCCACAGATGTGCGAGAGCCTGTGTGTGTGGCACTGCTAGGTCGACCGGAGGACTGGGGGGCGGGTTAGCGGTCTCGAGGTTATGGAGGCGCGGGAGGGGGGCCGGCGGCGGGGGCCTGGGCATGGCAGCGGCGAGACTGGGCTGCAGGTGTGCACGGGCTGAAGCAGGGAAGGGCACCCGGGCTCGCTCTCTTTGTACCCTTGCCTGTGGGTCCACAGTGACCTCAAAACAAAACTTTCCTTTTACAAGATTCTACTTATTTATTTGACAGACAGAGATCACAAGTAGGCAGAGAGGCAGGCAGAGAGAGAGGAGGAAGCAGGCTCCCTGCCGAGCAGAGAGTCCGATGCGGGGCTCGATCCCAGGACCCTGAGATCATGACCTGAGCCGAAGGCAGCGGCTTAACCCACTGAGCCACCCAGGCGCCCCTCAAAACAAAACGTTTTAACAAAAGCAACAACAAAAAACCCCACAAACGTTCATAACTAAGAGCACAGCATCACGATGGGTTAAAAAAAGAGAGATTCAGAATTCTGGACGCCACCCTTGCGGGGCAGTAAGTCCAGACGGACCGCGTGGTGAGCCCTGGCTGCTCAGACCCCGGCCCACCCCCAGTCCAGGGCGCTCACCTTCCCCTGCAGGCACATCCTGGGGTCCCTGCCAGGGGAGGCCCCTCGACCCAGCCTCGGGAGGGGAGGACGGAGCCTGGCATCATGCCAGCAACAACAGGGGCGCCCCAAGGTGAGCCAGCAGCCTAGAGCCCAAACCACCAAGGCAAGGCAGACACTCACAGTTCCCCAGGCCTCGGTCAGACAAGCGCACAGAGCAGCGTCCCTGCCCACAGGCCCAGGCGCCATGTCACAGTGGGGTCTTCACAGGATGGGGCTCAGCCACCCCTCCTGGGGCTCTCCTTCCCACAGCCCTCGACACACAGGGACAGGGCAGCCTCGGGCAGGAGGGGCACCAGAGCCTCGATGGGGGGCTGGTGCAGGCTCGTAGCCCATGATTCCAGGGACCTGCCTGTGTACATTGGCACCTGTGAGGGCAGACAGAGCAAACAGAGGTGCCCTGGGTCGCTGTGCGTGGACGGGGGACTAAGGACACAGGCGTGTGTGGGCCCGGTGTGAAATCAAACGGACAGGGAGCTCTAGCTCCATGCGGAAAGGACGCCCTTCCTCTCTGCCGCAGCTCTGAGCCGCGTGGGCAGGCTCCCGGTACAGAGCACCTGCGAGAGTGCGACCCGAGCCCTACCTGGGCCTCTGGCCTCTGGGCCTGGACGGCTGCCACCCCTCCCACGGCAGCGGGGCACTGCGTTCGCCAGTTTTATAACGCAGAGTGCTCTGTACGCTAGGAAGGAGAGAGACGCGGGCCGCCCCCCGCACGCGCACACAACTCGCATGCCCTCCCCCACGGGCAGACGCGGGGCGGCGGTGACCCATGACTCGTGTGGTGCAATCACCCTCCCGAGGTCCAGAGAGAGGAGAATCGCGTCGGGCGGCCTGCAGCAACTAACACTGTGCACTTTCCTCCGGGAAGACGAGCCCACAGGTTTGTCCTCCTGTGCCGTCCCACTCGCGGGCCGCGGGTCCCGCACAGCTCGCACGGGGCGCTGGCGGCTATGGGACCACTGCGGCCCTGCGGTAGGAGGCGGCGCTCGGCCGCAGCGGGGTCCAGCTGGCCGTCCGTACGCGCTTCCGGCTGATCACGTCTCCTCCCGCAGCGGCTGTCCTGGCCGACCGCAGCTTACTCTGAGCCCGCAGCCCCAGCCGTGTCTGAACTCCAGCTCTAACCGCTCCAGACGCTGTTCTGCGCCCAAGGATTAACTCAGAAGTTCATGATCTAATTCCCGGCAGCGTGAAAGGCAGAGTCTAAAACCCAGAAACCGCTCACGTGAGCATCGGTACAGCCCTGATGCCGTGACGGCTCTGGGGACACCAGGGCACTGAGGGCTCACGCTGGTGCCAGGCATGGGGTCCGCACTGCAGACGCACACCCTGTCCGGTCCGGCACACATTCCCGGACGCGGAGCGCACGCCCCACGCAAGACCACCCACAGAGAGAAGCCCGACACGGCGTCCCCACGGCGGCGCAGCGCCTCCTCCACGAGGGAGCTCTGGATGCTTGTGACAGAAGCCCCCCTGCACGCCCTGCCCCGTGCGACTGTCGTAAACTGTGACACGGCTTCGCGCTCAGCGCTGGTGTCTGGGTCCATGTGGGCGAGGTGCACGGCTGGGCGTCCGCTCGGCTGGATGAAGAGACACGAAGGGAAGGCTGTCACAGCGGGAGACGCTCTCACCTCTGCGGCTGAGCCACGGGTCCCGGTGCCAGCGGAGTCCCCTACGGACCCTCCCCCGTCCCACAGCCTGTGCTCCTCCTCAGTCTGACCTGGGACTGCCATCATCTGCCCAGGGTACCCTCGCTCCTCTTCACCGCGCCGCCACCCGGCCGAGCCCAGCGCTCAGGAGCCACACCCAGGCCGTGGCACTGCCACGTGGAAGGACAAGAAATGGGGCGACCCCGGGGACGCTCCCCCCTCCACCGCATAAACACCTGTGAACAAAGGCCGTGAAGTGGGGGAGAAAGGCACTGCAGCCTCCCACGCCCCCAGAGATGGCAGCACAGGGTCCAGATGGCCACCTGCCTGTCCACGACTGACCCTCTTCTCGGCACCCCCCAGTGTCCCGCACAAGCGAACCAACGGCGTCAGCACCAGCTTCCTGCAAGCGTCCCGGCAGCGTGCCCACATGCACGAGGGCTTTGCCCGCGGGCCCCTGGCATCAGGGTCGCAGAGCCTACCCCCAGGAAACCACTGAGGGAGCCGAGCGTGCCTGTGCTCACGAGACAACCAGCTCCTCCAGAGGGGAGACGCGTGAGCACCAGCTTCTGCCCAGCTCGGCACCTGGCCTCCATCCCCCTGCCCTGTGCTGACTGCGGCCTCGAGGGCTTTCTCAAGTTCTGGTGGCCGCGGCTATGGCCACGGGGAAGCAGCTGTCCTCACGCACCTGCCAGCGCCCAGCCCGCTGGGACCGTCTTCCCTCGGGTCTCCCTGCTCTGCCTTTCTCCCCCCAGCTCGCACCGGGCCAGGAGAGCCGGACCCTGCCCACGGCCCCAGTATGCGCCCAGTGTCCACCCAGCACACACTGCCGCCTCATGGTGTCAGCCGCTGTCCGCGACCCGTGTGGTATCGGACGCCTTGTCTTACTCACACGATCCTGTGACCCATGAGCTCACTGAGCCCGCTGTACGTGCGGCAAATAAGGCAAGCTGCTCTCCTGCTGCTACCGTGTGTGAACACTCGCATTCAAGGTGCACGCCGGACCTGTCACCTGAACATGTGTGTCAGCTCAGGCTGCTGGACGCTTTGGAGGACCTTAACCGTATACCCTGAACATCAGTTATCGGTACCCGTGGTTAACGGCACAGGATACATACACTCTCACTGCACGTACAAAAGCTGCACTTTCACAACCCTGCAAGCGAGAGCCCTGACCATGACGGCCGATTCTGTTTCCTGTTACCCAGCTTGGGTCACAAGTTACAGGATCTGAGGATTTGTTTCTTCTTGTTGCGGTGCCGCCTTCAGACGTTAAGGCCCTATGCTGACCCGCCCCGGCTCCTTCCGGTTCTTCTCCGCGGCATCCAGCATGCGCGGATTCTGAGGACTGTCCTCCGGTTAACTGTAGGTTGCGACTTCACAGTTCCGGAACAGGCTTTTGTTTTCCGCATCAGCTACAAGTCTCTGCTGACCTTCTCCACCGTCCACCTGTTTTGCCCGTCCAACTTCATCAAGCACAACACTGTTACTTGAAAAGATCTGTCCCCTTCTATGGGACTCTATCCCAAGTCCCAGCGTGCTGACCGCTTCAACCCCGAGCTTGGTCCCCAGAGCCCAGAGGCCTGGCTTCACTCCACACAGACCGAGCCGTGTGCCTCCCACCCACAGCTTCTCCGGCGATTCTTACTTGGCAGGACAAAAGACCGATAAAAGGCCCGCCACGCGCCACAGCCACGCTCCAGCAGCACATTTCCCAGAGGAGGGCTGGTCGAGGGGGCGCGGAACCATCCACATGCTCAGGCCCCGGCAGTCAGCACTGAGCCCAGCACCCGTGAGCAGATCGCTGCCTACTGCCCCACCCGGCTCTCCCCTGCTGGGAGCATCTACTCACACCTGCCTCTACCTGGACCACATCTCAGGGACTGCCCCAGCCACAGAAAGCCCCGAGAGCTCCGGAGCCACGTGGTCCTCCCGCTGACAGGCTGGCCTCCCACTGGGGCCAGAGCCCCTCTGACGGCCTCTGACAGGCACTGAGTCAGTGGCGCCTCCTGCATTAACGGAATCTGCATTAACCGTGGCCTTTCCCCCACCCCAGACCTGTGCCCACACAGCCTGGTCCAACACCTCGCTCCTGACAGCGAGCAGATTGGCCTGTCCCTCAAGGCCCCTGGGGCAGCGCCCTGTCCCCCACACGTTCCCTCCAAACGCAGGAAGCTCAAAACCAGGCTGAGCGCAGCATCTCAGGAAACATGTCAGCAGTAAAAGTGACCATTTGCAGCGTATGGGACGAGGCAGCGCACACAGAGCGTGTCCGGAGCATCTGCGCGGTGTCAGAGCTCCGAGGGGAGAAGGCAGAACTGGCCGAGCCAGGGCTCTCTCCCTCACGTCTCTGCTCACAAGCAGCTGCCACAACCGCCCCCTCAGTCTCATCTGGGCCAGAAAGTGCGATGGGCACCAGGGGACCCCAGAGCTGGCTCCCACTCTGGCCCTGCCACCCCTGCCCGCCGCTTCCCACCTCCAGAAGGGATGGACCAGGGGCCACTGGCGCGGAGGGCCTCCTGCGGGGGGATGAGGGCCGACGACAGGGTGCAGGTCAGGTCTGCAGCTGGAAGAGCTTCTCAGGCAAACCACAGAGCGAACGCAGGAGTGTGGGGCTAGACCCCGGCCTGAAACGTTCCAGGGTCGGGGACCAGGACGGAACAGAACCTGCACGGGGCCCAGTGCCTCCGTAGGGAAGCCCACCCCAGCTCAGGGTACGGCAGAGCCCCAAGTCCACGTTCCGCCAGCACCGGCGGGTCAGTGCTCAGCAAGCGTGGCAGGCCGGACACCTGGGCACCCCGCCGCGGCGCGGCCGCGCAGACTCATGTACCTGAAGGAGGAGTGCTCCGCGTGCACTGCCAGGGAGCCAGGGGGCCCGGGGCCCGCAGCACCTTTCCGGATGAGCTTGCCCGTGTTGGCGTCATAGATGCGAACGTCCGGCCCAGCCTGGGCCCGGGGATGGACAGGCGTCGGGTGGAACAAGGCAGCCGGTGGTGCGCCCTGCCGGTCCGGAAAGGCCGCTGGGCCATCCTCCCTGTGGGGACAGAGCGAGGGCTGTGAACACGCGCCGGCACGGCCGCTGGCCTGGCTGCAGCTGCAGGCCTGTCCAGACGAGGACGAGCGGAGTGCGTGCCCCGTGCCTAGCCTGGAGCCTCACACAAACTGCAATCACTGCCCCTCTGATGCCAGGTTCAGGGCTTCACCCCTGACCACAACAGCCGAAGTCGGACAGAGAACAGGACGCGTGTTCTCAAGCCGTCTTCAATAGACAGACTGTCGCCCCACAAGCCCACAGAACCACTAGACCCATCAGGCTCCCACCCGCCCCTCGCTCTGGTCACTGTCACCCCGGCCACCGGTCCTCCGTGGGGCCTCCGTCATGCACGACGCTGCCCCCGGGCCAGGAAGGAAGCGCAGGCAAGTCGGTCCTCCCTGCCAGCATTGCTCGGCGGGCAGGGGACAACCGGGCTTTCGGGAGGTGGCGGTGTGGGAGTCTGAGCTCTACAGGGTCGGGCCCTGCTGGTCCCGGAGACGCAGCACGCGTCCGCTGGCAGCACCCCGCGCTCGGGGGAGAGTGGGCAGCAGGCGCGGGCTGGCGCTCACCTCTGCACTCGGCCGTAGTCCTCCCTGAGCGGGAAGAGCTGCTCCTCCACCCTGTCCCAGCGCTCCAAGCAGCTCCACAGCCAGTCGGGGTTGACCACGTGCAGCTGCCCGCACTCCTGGGCCTGGCGCACCTTCTCCGTGCCTGCGGGGAAACCAGCTCTGTCAGTCCAGCCTGGGCTGCAGGCGCCTGGTGGCCTCCAATCACTCGGACTCTGAACCCTGCCCGGCACCATCTCTGTGTCTGAAACCTGGGACTTCACTCCAACCACCGCTGCCCGCCCCCCAAAACAGGGACCCACTGTGGGGTCTCACAGGACCCACGGGCAGGGGAGGGATGTGACGGGCCGACGGACCCCAGCAGAGCAGCCAGCAGGCACCCGTCCGTTTCGGTGGGGAGTGTCCCACTGGTCCGAGGCCTGCCCCACCCAGCCCCTCTGCCAAGGTCACCTCGTTACCGCGCCCAGTGCCGCCTGCCGAAGGACAGCGGCCAGTGGCCAGGGTGAAAGCAGATCAAGCGGAGAATGGCGATGCGGTGTGGGTGCGTCCCTGCCACACACGCGTCTGTGTCCTTGGAAAGGCTCTTCAACAGTTGGTGAGGACACCTGTCCCACCCGCCGCAGGCGGACCGCCCTGTGCTGTGCCCAGGGCGCAGAGGCCAGGCCGGCTACCAGCACTGTCAGCCATCAAGCGTCCCCGAGCGAACAAGCCGGGACACTGAGATCGGGGAGGATGAGGGGCTGGGCACCCAGGCAAGGGGGAGCCACAGGCAGAGAATGAGCCCCACGCCTCCTCCCCCGCGCCCCTGGGGCTCACTGCCCATGTGCGATGCCTGAGGGAGGCAACAAGCCTGCCCCCACCTCCTGGTTAAGATCTTCCCACGTCTCGCACCAGGACGGGCCACCCAAGAGCCTGTAGCTCAGTCCTGGCGGGCGAGTGGGCCCCACGAGGAGGCTGTGACCTCGGAGGCCCGGCTGGGCAGGTGCAGGCGTGGGAGGAGCAGTGCCTGAGCAGCCGGGGGGCGGTCTTGGTTCAGAAAACACTGCACCATCACGGGTGAGGATGGGTTATTTTAGCAGCCCCGCGTGTTTCTTCTTGATTTGCCCGTCGCCGAAGGGGTGTTTCCCGGACTGAAATCCCGGGAGTGTAAGGGGGACGTTGCTACAGTGACTTTCCCAACCTCATCCCTTAGAACGAAGTGGTTCCAGCCGGAACCTCCGTGCTGGCTCTTCTCAGGGCTTCGCTGCCCACTCCCCACCGAACCATGTGTGCTGACGCCAAGGTACTTGGGCTCCATCATGAACTCCCCATCCCCCTCCTCGGCCCGACCCACATGTGCCCCCCCACAGCAGGCGGAGGAGCCCGACGGGCGGCGGCTGGGAAACACGGAGTGCCGCACCCGTACCTGGAGTGCACACCCCCGCCCCCCACCCAGGCAGGGACACAAACAGCCCGTGCCACCAACACGCAGCCAGCAGCAGACACGTAAGAGGCAAGGATTCAGGACGAGGCTTCTGACAGCTCCGCACAGACACACGACCGTGCCCTTCTGGAGTGGCCAGTGCGGACAGACCCCCGCCCGGGAGCACCACGGGGGTCTTCCGTGTCCGCCCCGCCCCCGCAGGATGGCGGGAGGGGGCCGGCCTGGCGCACCTACCTGCCCTCGCCGCAATCAAGTGGGTGGCCCTGTTGGGGCTGCCGGGGTCCAGCGCCAGCTGCGTGAGGACCTTGGCTCCGAGGGCCGTGGCGTGGTAGTGCTCCCGCGTCTTCTCCACCGGGAAGTTGGTCGGGTGCAGCCCGCTGAATATGATGACGACGTCCGCCAGCACCCGGCTCTTGAGCTCCGGCACAATCTTCCGTATGTCGGGGGCCTCCGGGCTGTCCCCGAGGAGGTGCCGGTCGTACCTGGCGTAGTAGTCGGAGTGCACTCGGGCGAGGATGTCCTCCAGGTGGACCAGGTGGTCGTCCCCGTCCCCGTCGTCCTCGTCCTCGTCCTCCTCCTCCACGCTCTGGTCCAGGGACTCGCCCGCGGTGACCCCGGACTGCTCGCTGTTCTGTGACTCCGTCTCGGCCTCCTTCCGGTCGGCAGAGCCGCCGCCCAGCCCGCAGAGGCCGTCCCGCTCACCCTCCTCCTGCACGTCGGGGTGCAGGCCCGGGGCTGGCTCTCCGCATGGCCTCTCCCCTCCAGGGCCGGGCGGGCCGCCCCGCTGCACCACCTTGCCCGCACCGTGCGCTCCCTGAGGCCTCTCCAGGCTCCTCTTCTCCCCACTTTCACCATCAGACAATGACTGGGCGTCTGACTCGCTGTCACTGGAAAGGTCAAAGTCCAGGTCACCGCCTGCTGTGCCCTGAGCAGCCCGCTTTTCCAGCAATGTCCGATCAGGTTGTGGAGCACACACTGGGGGCCCCTTGCCATCAGTCAAGGGGCCACGGGCAATGGGTCGGCTGCCTCTCTCCTCCTCCTGCCCAGGCAGGGGCCAGTCCCCTCGAGCAGAAGCACTCCCGTTGAGTTCCCTCGTGGGCTTCCCAAGGCCATTACTCTGCTCAACCCCAGAGCCTGGCCGGCCCTCGGTCTCCCTGACAGACAGAGCTTGTTCTGGAACATCGGCCCCTCTTGGAGATGGATTTACTACAGGTGTGCACAAAAGAAAAGGTGACTGTTAGTCAGCATCCAGTGTGAAAGTAATGGCATCCCCCCCCCCCCCCCCGGCCCCTGTCCCCGTGTTGGCTCTGACCATGCTCTAGACCTGGGCTCAGCAAACTCCAGCTATCAGGTTTCTGGCCACAGATGGTCACTCTGCCTTGGTTTTACAACAGTCAGAAATGGAGAGGACACGCTAGGCTTCCCCGCTGTGGATGGACGGCCCGCGGGCAGCTTCCCAGCCCTGCTGTGGCTGCACGCCGCAGCGTATCTCCCCTCAGGCCCTACAGCACCCAGCCTGGGCCTCCAGCTCTTAAGTCATTACCGCAGTCCCCGCAAGCCTCCAAGAGCCTGAAGACCATCAGACATACTTCACACGGCCACTTCCAGTCCCCTCAGACAGACTCTGGCTTCACGCTTGCCAGACAGGTTGAGCCGGGGGGCTCCCTGCAGGCTCCGGGCCCGGGCCCAGCGCCCACCACCAGCAGCTGGAGCTGCTTCGCCCCACAGCTCGCTCTTTCCAAGGATCGCAACGGCCCAACTCCCGCTGTCCCGCCTTTTAAGAGAACCTGGGATGACAGGCGGATTCAGACACAAGGAGCTACGCTAACTCTTCAGTCTTCGTCCAACTGGAAAAACGTTTAGGTTAATGCTATTCAAAAACAAAACAAAAAAAGAAAACCAAAAACCAAAGTGGAAAGCAAACATCCTAGTTTTCACTCTTCTAACTAAGCACCAGCCCGTAAGGACAGAAATAGGAGGAAACAAACAACGCAGCCGCAGCAGCGGCGGGAAGCCTGTGCCAACCACTCCTCCGCCGCCCGGAAGGTCCTCACCTTTCCGTCTTGCCTGGGACTCCCGAGACCCAGAGGGGGCATTGATGTCCCCTATGCCCTGGAAGTAGACGTATTTCTTCACGGTGATCAGATTGGGGGCAAACTTCCAGACATCTTCTCGGTCATCAATAATGCAAACCATGGAGTCTCCACAGGGAAAGAGATTTCTAGAAGTAAAAACCAGAACTAGCACACTTCACGACAACAGTGACGAATCAATTAAAAGTCACGATGGTCTTCGACAGGTAGCGAGCAGATCGCAGATTTATCGGAAACGGATGGAAACTATGCTGAAGGTCTTTTGCTCAGCTCGTGTTGAAACTCGCCAAGTTTCCAGACAAAGGAGCGTTAACACGATCGCGCTTTCTCCACTGCGCTGCCCCTGATGGGGCTGCAGCCAGAGCCTAGCGTCTGGGGACCATGTCCCGTCCGGGGAAGCGGACACACAAACGCCCCATCCCAGTACGTTTACAGACGCAGGAGACGAGCCTGTGGGCGGCCTGCAGGCGTCCGCTCTACGGCGAGGGGCTTTCCTGGTGAAGGCAGGAGGGCAGCCCTCTGTAAGAAACAGTGGGTTCTTGCAGCACAGGACCCACGTGGTCTCTGCTCAAGTCCAGAAAAGCTACTAGAACGTACGGGGTCGGCAGGCATGCTAGCAAGGGTCAGCCATCTGACAGATGTAGGCACACACTGCTACCCTCACATGGTCTCATGAAACTCTCTATCCGTGATTCCGGGATTCAGACAGCTCGCAGCATTCAGAATTCAATGCGGACTTTGTCTCGGAGCTGGGAGCAAACCCCAAGGCCCGCCTGCCACTGCTCCATCCTGTACCTGCCAATGGCGGGGACTACCCGAGAAAACACGTTCACGTGTCCAGGAGTAACAGTATCTCCCGAGCCTGCTCCCCTCAAGTAAAACAGAAAGCAGCTACAATAATTTACACAGCCCACGCTCTCTGGCACACTGAACTCCAGATGAGAGAGAGAAGAGCTGGCGCTGTACCTACACGCGCATCAGGCTGGCCACCCACGCCCGCTGGGGAGCACGCCGCTCCCCTCTGGCGCTGTCCCCGTGGGGAGCTTCCCTGACTCCATGACTGACAACACCCCTCACGTTCCTTTGTCTTCGTCCACGTGCTCGGATGCTAACTAGGTCGGCTTCTGAAGCAGAGACTTTCAGATTCTCCTCCTGGTTCCTGCGGCTCTGAATAGGTCCCTGTGCGTGTGGACACCCTAAATCTGAAACACGCAACGTGCGGGAGGATGGTCCACTCCGGCGGAAGGCCAGAGGCCAGTGTCAGTGCCCAAACATCGCCGGGACACACACGCACGGGAACGCGTTACAGCGGACACCGTGCTGGATGGGAGGGAGAGAGAGTGGGCATTCGGGGGGGTTACTACTGTTCTGGGTAGAAATGGGGAAATTCCTTGGACAGAGTGAACATGTGTAAGAGCCTCTGGACGGGGGAGGCGCGCCCACTGTGAAAGCACAGAGGGCAGGACTCACAAGGCACTTGGTGACTAAGGGAACGGAACCAGGAGCAGATAGGGCTGTGACTTTGGATCTGGGAACAAACTAAGAGGAGCAGCAGCAGCTCCTCGGGAAACACAACTGTGAGACACCAACACCCGCTCCTTTCCCGCTGTCCTGCACCTGCAGGAGCTCTCGGCCCCTCTGCTTGTCACCTCCCGTTCCCCGCTGCTCCAGCCCTGCTCTCACTCCCCCTCCCCAGACCCTCAACCTGTGGGGCTCTGGCTACATGCCCTGGGAGCCCGCCAGGGAGCCCAGCACAGCCTGGACGCTGGGGGAGCTGGGGGAGGAAGGAGCCCAGCTAGAAGACAGCAGGGTTCTGGGTGCCGTGCGAAGCGGGAACAGGGCCGAGAAGCACAGAACTGCGGCCACACGCGCTGTCCGCTGGACACTGGGCAGGAAGCCGCCTCGCGAACACAACGAAGTACGTACCTGAGGTTCCCCGTTTTAGAAAATGGGTCAATACATTCGTCCCTCGATAATATTCGATGAGAAAAAAGCTTCTTCTCGGGGTCTAAAAAGCCTTTGAAAAGAAGACAAAACCAAGGTCAGACATGTGACAGGCTGATGTCCCTCTCTGTGCGCGGTGAAGCCCCTTCTGCTCACGACACTGGGACACTAAGCATCCCATACTGGCACCAAACGCTCTAGTCTCTCTTGGTAGGACCATGATTCACTTACGGTTCCTCTTAACATCTTTAAGGGCTTCTGTTCACTAACCATTTGCTGAATTTAACATGACCTGGAATTTGGCTGAGCTCAGGACCTAAGGACTAAACAAAGCTTCACATCACCCCCCGGGGGCGTGGTGTCTGTGGGGACAATAAACGCGTGAGTACATCATTTCTACCCACCACGCTGCATGTATACGAGGGGCTGGGCCCCAAAATTCCGGTTCTGCCACTGTGGGCAGCTTCCCTGTGCCTTGGGCTGTTTGCAAAGCAAGGCAGGGAACGAGGCGCCCGGCAGCCTGTCCTGCTCACCCCGACAAGCCAACCATATTCCCTGCACATCAGGAGACCCTGTCAGCGCCGTGACGGCAGACGCGGCAGCCCACGTACGCAGCCCGCTGCTGACGGCCAGCATGCTGAGCAGGCTGGCCTCCCATCCACCTCCCAGCAGGACCCCGAGACCACACATCTGACTCACGCCTTGTCGGAGAGAAGGTGCCCCATGCTCTGGTGTCTGCACACGCGAGGCCGGCCACACAGCAGGGGAGGGCGGCCACCTCCGGCTGCTAACATCTGTGGGGTCCCCAAGCCAGCAGCACTTACCACAGAGACCGCTTGCGCCCACAGGAAATGTTACAAACACGCATTCTTACTAATTAAAGAACACACACATTCTGTGTGGACACGGATGCCACTCGGGGGCTGGTCTCTACGATCCAATCCACGAAAAGCACCCCACCTCTTACTCGCTATAACAAAAACGGATCTATCCTAATCATACTGAAAACATACACCCTGCGAAAATGGTAACTTTCCCAACTGAAACCTGACAGGAGGAGGAAGCTACAGACGCCGTGGGGGTTACACACCAGGGCAGGACCTCCAGCCTCCTCCGTCCACGGTCAAACCCACCGATTCCAAACTCAACTCCGAGGCCTTTCCATGCCAGCGACCCTCTCTGAGGGCCGACCCCCCTCAGAGCCACGCCGGGCACACATCCCAGGGGCCCCAGCTTCCTCCCAAGTCCTCGGGTGGGCACAACGCGGTCGCCAATGCTAAAAGGCAGCCACCTGGCAGTGATGGGTCCCCTGGCCTGTGGCGAGGGTACTTCCTGTGACGTGTCCACAGGTGTTGGGACGCGGGAGTTCGAAGCCGGACACAAGGAAGAGGCAGACAGGCAGACTGCCCCAGGGCTGCTGGGAACGTCCTCTCGGCCTCCAGGTCCCCGGCACCCCAGGCCCTTCTCCCTAAATCAGTATTATCTTCACTACCTCTCCGTGGGCCCCACTGCCGGAGATCTGGAGAGACACCACGGCTCCAGATCATCCTGCGGCCAGGAGGCAAAGCCCAAAGGGGGCACCCGAGGACCCAACCACTCCTTTGCCTTGGGGTGCTACGGGTCACTGGCATGGAGTGGGGACACCAGGCTGCCACTCAGCAAAGGCAAACCCGAGATGATAGGACTCCAGCGCGCGGCCGCTGTGCTCGTGGAGGAGATGACAAAGGTGCTATGTGTTCAAGGAGGATTCAAAAGCCACTTCTCCATCAAAAAAGACCAAGACCCCAGTAAAAACACTTCCACGAAGAAGGACTTAATGTGGCCACTGTGGAATGACTACGGAGGTGCCGTGGCCAACATTCGTGGACAGTCAGAGTGCTGTCCCCAGGCAGCACTGCCACCAGCACGCACCACTCCTGGCCCAAGAAGGGCTCCGCACACACGCTGCCCAGCACAGCTCCAGCGCCAAACCAGCACGTCCATCGCGCACAAGAGACAGCCAGGACGCCTGTGCTCCGACTGTCCGGTATGGACAGACACCAGCAACCTGATTCCTGGGGATTTCCAAACCAATGAGCTAAACGACCTGACGTTGCTCACGTAAGAAGTTTCTACTCTTCCACCTACTCGCAGTCCTGAGCAACTTTGGGACCGGCCCACAGCATGCGTCCGACCAGAGTGCAAGCAGCCACACGTCTGGGGAAGCAATGGCCAGCTCTGAGAGCGAACTGAGCTTTCGAGAGCTGGGTTTCTTCTCTCCACCTGCAAGAAGCCCACCAAACCCACCAGGGACGATGTTCACGCAAAGCTCAAGGCCGCACAGGGGACCGCGGGCGGAGCCGCGCACCTGCGATGGTGTGGGCGTACAGCCGGCTCCCGAACGTGAAGACGTGTAGCTCGTACAGCCGGGCAATCTTCTCCAGGAACTCCCTGCAGTGAGGGCGCACGCGGGTGTGCAGCATCGGCTCCCCCCGGCCCAGCTGGAAGTGGAAGATGCCCTGGAGGAACACACATGCTGGTGAGAAGCCAGAAGCTGCCGGACGACACCCCCAGGCCGCACCCCGCAGGGCGCCCACCCACGACAGACACCGAAGGTCACCACGGAGGGGACTGAGTGGCCTTGGTGGCTGAAGGACCCCTGAGGACAGCACCCTGTTGCCACGGCCTCAGCGACGTCGCCAGACCCTTCGGCTGTTTCATCTACGGTCTTCTCCTGGCAAAGGATAAAGCAAGTGTCCCAGGGTGAGGATGTGCACGTCCTGCTCAATCAGGAGCCTCGGCAGAGCTGAGCCACAGCAGGTCACCCGGAGCAGGTCTCCAGTGACCCGCCGACAGCGTCCTCCCGAGGCCGTGATGGAGGCAAACGACAAAACTCAGTCCTGCTCCTCGGCTGTCGTAAGTGCTAGTTTATGAACCCACAAACACAGCGCAAAAGATGACACGGTATCCTAAGCCCCCTTCAGCAGACGCACAGAATCAGTGATACCAACCTGCTTACGTATGATGAATACACCAGTTAAGTTCACTTTCCTAAAGAAGCTAAACTTTGATCCTTTTCATTCTGCTTATCATTAACTTTCTCAGTAAAAATATGCTGAACTGAAAACAAAAGCAAGCGACCCAGATGCTAAGTGGCTTTCCACTAGCTGTGAACTAGTCAACCTGCCCAGGACGCGGCTGTTCTCTGAAAACGTGCACACGTGGGATCAGAGCCACGGTCCCCTACGGCACAGGTGCAGCAGAAACGTCCTTGAAAACACAAGCTGGGATCTCCAAAGCTCAGAACTGAACACGCCTTTCTAGCTGCCGCGGGCCAGGGTGGCACCGGAGGGCCGGGCAGGGGCAGAGGCAAGGTCGGAACCCCCCAGGGCCAGCTGCAGCCTCGGCCTGTCTGCGCGGGCGGGAGGGCGCCTTCAGCGTGTAGATCACACAAACTGAGCAACAGGCATGCCACGGCGAGTCCCAACTTCTGTGGAGTGAATGAGAAGCGCCAACTTCAAAGGTGCAGGAAACCCGCGGCTGGCGGGCCAGCACACACACCGGCACGTCCGCGCGGCAACCCTCTCTCTCTGCGCAAGGTCCTCCAACTTGCTGCCACACTCGCAAAGCAGAGTTCTCAGGAATGACAAAGTCCAAAGGACTTCCGAACCCCTCCTGTCACACGCTCGTATCACAGACTCGGACCGCACCGTAGGCCGCCGAACGGCACAGGCTGCCTCGGGAGAGGGGACCGGGCCTGAGCGGAGAGCGTCCCTGCTCACTGCCACGGGCAGCAGCGTGGCGGCAGGACCCTGCCGCATGCGGGACCGTGGGGATGGCCCAGGGACGTCAGCGTCACCGCACGTGCTCACAAAGCCAAACTGCTTTCCGGCCACGTTTGCAACGACTCCCGGGTGACACGCCGCAGTCACCGAGCGCTGTGACCCAACCTCCCCCATCCCTCCACTCCCGCTGCTGGCCTGGCCTCGCCACTCCCGTCAGAGGCCTTCCCGCGGGGCTCGGCCACAGGTGCCGACCTGCTGACGGCCTAATGTCTGACCCGGAGTCTGTGTATCGACTGCCCGACAGCAAAGGATTCTGAAAACGATGGTTTCCATGTGGGTGAGGCCTCCTTTGTTAAGGAGGGCATAAGCTGGTCCCAGCCGCGGAGAGCCACCTGAACAGACGCTATTGAGCGCCTTCCAAAAGGCCAGAAGAACGTCAACTTCTCAGCGTCTGGACCGAGCAGAAGAGGCGGAATGTGGAGGTTTTAAGGACGGTCCCCGACCCTTTAGTTCTCTGAGAATCCGCTTCCGCGGGGCCCTGCAGGCCTTCCCTCCAGGCTCCTGAGTGCAGACCCGGTATCTCAGCTGTCGTTGGAGGCCCAACACCACCTCTCTGCCCCCACCAAGACTGTCCCTCCTTTGTTGTCCACCTAACCCGGGGGCCTCGGGTCTTCCAGGTTCCAAATCCTCGACCCTCCCAACGACCCCGCCACGCGCGGATCTGGCGATGGCCGGGCCGAGTGACCGGGGAGACGGGGAGTGGGCGCCGGCACTGCCGGGGGGACCCGCTCGGGGACGCGAGCCCGGCAGCACAGGCCTTGGCTCCAGCCCCAGGAGGCACTCACTTTGTTGGACATCTGCTGGCAGTGCTGTTCTGTCGTGTGGATCAGCGTCTGGTCCAGGTCCACCATGAGCACCAGCTTCCTGTTGCGGTGCAGCCGCTCCTGGTCCTCCCTCGCCAGCTTCGCAGCTTGCTGCAGGCGGAATGAAAAGGAAGATCATGAAGTGTGGACGTCTGGGTCCAGAACCAAATCCGATTCTGTCAGGAAAAACAGAAGGAAGCAGGGCAGTGGCTGTGCCACTCCCCGCCCCATAGCGCCGGCAGCCCCACTGCGCCGCTAACACAGCCCCCGGGGCACACGGCCTGCCCCCCCCCACCTCGAGCCACCTCTGTGACACGAGAATTTCCGAACATAATCCCGTAACTCAGTGTTAACCAACGAGAAAGCAGCGGACCGCAGCAGCTGGTCAGTGAGGACTGGCTGAGCGCCACGCGCTGCGGGACGAGGCCGGTGGCGAGGCAGGAGAGCGGCCAACTGTGGGGCACCAGGCGGGCGGGGGGCTGCGGCGGCGCTGCCTCAGCCTCCTGCTGCGCTGTGAACACTGCTTCGCCTCGGGAGAGACCTGCAGATGGCGCGGCCCATGGTGGCCTATGGGGCCAGCGTGGGACTCGCGCTGGGGAGGGGCCCCGGCCGCAAGCCGTGTTTCGGGGTGCACATCGCTTCTGCCTTCTCAGTTCGGTCTCCGTTGCCACAGACGAGCTCCTGGTCCCGCTTCCGTCAGCCAGGGCAAGGCCGCGTCTGCAGCTGAGAGGGGCCGCGGACACGGCCAGCCAGAGTTCCGCCCCGGCAGCAGCAGCGGGGACCCTTTCTCCTCTGATGCCCCAGCTTCTCAGGTCTGTCTGTGTCCGGCTCACTCACTCACTCACATGCTTTTCCGTATGTACATTTGTTTAAAGCTCAGTAATTCATGGAGGTCAAAATCCTGTCTTGCCCACACAAAAATAAAGCTGGTACGTACCATTGCAAAGCCCAGACCCGACAACTGCAACACTGAGAAACGTGTCACCGGCTCTGAAACGGTCTCACAGGAAGGGCCCGGCGTCCCCAGCACTTGTGGGAGGGTCGTCCTGCCGGCCCCCACCCCTGCACCGCAGCCCTGGCCCGTGACAGCGCGGTCAGAACGCCTCGACCCGCACTGCCCGTGAGGCCCTCAAAACGCGTGCGAAGCAACGACACTCACAAGCACACCACCTGCAGGCTCCCGGATGCTGCCCCGTACGCTTGCCCCTGAGGACCGCGCGGCATGTGTGTGTGTGTGTCCCCGCCGTCCACTCCCCCAGCCCTGCCGGTGGGGACCTGACACTTCTCCCGTCACAGGTGGCCATCTGCTCCTGCCTGTGCCCAGCCCAGCTGCTCTGCACACGGCAGGGCACACACCTTCCCCTCAGCCCCTCTCAGCCTCCGGCTCTGGCCATGGGACCGCGGGAGCCATAGCACCCCAGGGAGCTCGGATTCGGGCTGGCGGGGCTGGGCCTCCCCAAGAGGCAGATCCCTTTGGGAAAGAAATGAGCGCAGCCTTCCGTACGGCAGGCAGACGTCAGGTGACCCCAGTTGCCCGTCTCCCCAGCGGCTATCCCGGAAACCATCCTGACGAAAGGCCTGGTGCCTCCCCGCGCCGCTCTCCGCACGGGGCGAGAGGTCCCCCCCGAGGCGCCCCACTGTGCTCAGGAAACGTTCTCGGGCTTCGCCTCCGCCAGAGGCAGGCCTTACCTCGGAGCTCACCATGAGCTCGGGGACGCTGTGCACCATCGACACCGTGGCCGTGGACAGAGGCACCTGCTGCCCCCCGTTCTTGCTCCGCAGCCTGCAGACACGAGAAGGCACACCGCGTCAGACCCCCGGAACCCACCCACTCGCCGCACAACACACACGGGGCGCCGGGCCGAAGAGGCCCACCCCCACTCCGGAGCCAGGGCTGGCCGGGGCAGGGTCTCCTCCCGCTGCCAGCTGCCCAAGTGCGGCCTGCGGGCTGAGAGCAGGCGGGAGAGTTCTCCCCGAGCGCTCCCCGAGGTCACCGGAAATGAGCAGTGACGGCCGCACGGAAACGTGACAAGGGACTGGCCATGCCACTCTGCATAGCAAACGCGGGCGAGGGAGCCCGGCAGCGGGGCGGGGGAGCCCAGGGGGCTGTGAGGTGCAGGCCCACCGCGGACGTGCAGCGGACCTGGCTGCATGGGGCCTGGCTGCACGGGGAAAGCACACCCGCCGCGCCCGGGCTTCCGGAACTAAAACCAGAAAGGACGCCTCCCAGGGAGTCGGACCTGACTCGCCCGGTAAGGAGGCGCCTGTCATCTGCCGCCAGCGTCCCCGCCAGGGGGGCCGCCCCTTCGAAGCTGTGGGTCACCGTGTCTCAGGCCCAGAGGCCCCGCCCCCACCGCGAGCGGCCGGTACTTACTGGGTCAGGTCTTGGCCACACTCGGCACACAAGCCTTTCATGACAACCGGGTGGCTACATCCTTCCAGCTGCAGCAGGACCGACCTGGAGACAGAGAGAACGGTCCCCGGTGAGGAAGGGAACCCGCGCGCCCGCAGAGCCCGGGGTCTGGGACCAGCTCTCCCAGGGACCTCCACCTAGCTCCTGGCAGGTGGCGCCGCCCACGCTGCGGCTCCGCCTCCCCGGCTGTGACGCAGAGGGGGCTTCGCACGCAAACAACACAGCCGCGGAGGCCAAGCCAGAAGAACCGGGGGCGCTGCCAGGAGACGGGACCGGGAGAACGCTCGACTTCGGATGCGTGCGGGAGCGGTGTCTCGTGCTTCTGGTAACGGCGCGCAGGCGCGCGCGTTCCTACAACAAGCAGCACGCCCTAGGCGACCGACAAGAATGGACGTCTCCCGTGTATCGTGCCCAGTCTACAGAGAAGCTACGAGTCACTGGGATTTTTCTGGAACGACTATTGTGCTACTGGCTTTTACCAATACAAAAATGGCCATTTCCTTCATACGCGAGCGGCACAGACCGCCAGGCTGTGTGGTCAGAGCACCAGCGTCAAGCCGGAGCTCTGGGGGCTGGCAACGGCACCACGGGAGCCTGCTGCTCCCACGGAGCCTCCTCGCCAGACCTGGGGCACCCAGGCACCTGGCAGGCCAGCGTCTACGAAGGGGGGCCTTTCTGGGTGCTTCCCCGCCAAGGCCACAAACCAGACACTGTGAGGTCTGAGCCCACCAGCAAGTGCCACGCGCTTCTCCTGCCTCCCCCACACTGCCCCAGAGCTTCTGGACCACAAAGGCCTTCCATGGGCTCACAGAGGGGCCAAGGCCGGCAGCCCCGTCTTCTACGACCACGCACTAAGTGCCCAATGACTGGGCCCAGGGCTTGCCACCCTGTGTGTCTGCAGCCCAGCAGCATGCTTGCCCCCAAACCACAGCGCCACTCAGGTGGCAGGTGCTGGCGTCCTTCAGGGAGGTGCTCACCCAACACGCACGCCACCGCCCAGACTCTGCCCGTCTCCCCGGTGTTCAAGGAAGCCGCCCCTGCAGCAGACGGCACCCCTACCCAGAAACCTTCCCATCTGCATGGCGCCGCTCAAAGATGTCTTCTTGTTCCAGGCTCCTGCCGGCCTAACGCTGGGGATCTACGTTCCAGGAGAAACCCCGACGTGGCCCCCGTGCCCACCGACTGCCGCCCACCTCCACTGGGCAGCCTGCACTTCTCCTGCCTTGTGACAGCAGCTTCTGGGCCGCGGGTGTCAGAGCTGGCCGTCAAGCCTGGCTTGGGACCACGGTCCAGCTGACTTTCTCCGCCGGCCGGCTCTGCAGCACTCGGCCCCACCAAGCCCAGCCCCCGCTCAGAAGCACGACAGCCTCTTCGCTCCTTTCTGACCCCACACGACCCACTCTGAGCGGCTGCCGGGGTCCAGGCCGCTCACATCACGGCCCTTGTGGCGGGCACTGTCAAATCAGCCCTCCCTCAGACACGAGACATGCCCTCCCAGAGAGCAGCCCACTTTGCAAACAGCCTGCAACTGCGACTCCGTCCTGCCGGCGCCCCTGCCCGTCCTGGTCGCCTGCACGCAGGAGGGTAGCAGCAGGCCCGGGAAGGTGACCGTCTGGGAAGACAGCAGAGCCGGCAAGGGGACTGACTGCACTTGCCCAAAAGTCAAAGGTGTCTACCATCTGTCTGTTGGCTAGCGGGTTTCTGAAGGGTTGTCAGGCCTTCTGGAACCTGGCAAAAATCTGCGGTTTGCCCCCTGGAATGCTGGGGGTAGGTTTGTTCATTTGTTTGTTTTAAAGATTTTATTTATTTGACAGAGATCACAGGTAGGCAGAGAGAGAGAGGAAGAAGCAGGCTCCCCGCTGAGCAGAGAACCCAATGCGGGGCTCGATCCCAGGACCCTGAGATCATGACCTGAGCCAAAGTCCGAGGCTTAACCCACTGAACCACCCAGGCGCCCCTGGGGGTAGGTTTTATAAGAAAGAGAGTAAACTGGGCCATTCACCATTCTTTAGGGTTTACAAATGCTGATGTCACCTGCACTCCAATGACAGGCTCTGTGAACCCACTACTGTGTAAGAGCGTGTAAGGCTGCGCAGGCCACGGAGATGGAAGGTTCACGGCCCGGCGGCCAGGCCCGCAGACGCTGCCTCTCCTCTGTGCCCGCAGCACATGCATGCAAAACGTACAAGACGGTCTGCGTTTACTCACTTCACTCATTTCTGCTCTAAAACATGGCCTGCGGAGAACTCTCTTCAGGAATATCAGAAACTGGCTAGAAGGATTTCGCCCATCTTTCCTAAAATGTTAACCTGAAGACACACTCGGTGCCTCAAGGTCAAGCGGCAACAGGTCGACACACTCCATGCGGTGCGTTTCCGCCCTGTAGTCAGCTTTCTCATTTTCCCTAAAGGTGCTTCTTGAAGGTTTGGTTTTGTATTTTGATCAAGTTCAACTTATCAGATGTTCTGTGTCCTTCAGAAATCTTTCTTACCCACGTCACCAAGATTCAAGGGGGACCCCACTAATTCTAGAGCATTAACTGTCCTTCGGCAGGACACTTCTAGGACGACCCCCCCCCAAGACGACAGGATGCAGGCGGGGTGGCGGGGGAGGCAAGGCCAAGCCACACCGGCGAGGGGCACCAGGCTTCACATCCCCCAGCGAAGAGCGTGCTGAAAGTGGCAGCTTGGGGACCAGCAGCTCTGGAGCCCACAGGTGGTGCTGGGAACGGAGCCCGGGGTGGGCGGAGCAGACGGGCTTGCAGTGTACCCGCAGGACAGAGATGCCAGCAGAAGTGTGAACCGCGAGACACAGGAGTGTGTGGACCCTTCCGGGCGTCCCCGAACGCACCTGCCAGGGACCGAGTGCAGAAGGGACCGTTAAGTCCGCATGGAGCACAGAGCAAGGCGAGCGCAGGCCCCACCAGCCGCCGGCCGGCTGAAAGCACGGCTGGCGCATGGGTCTGATGAGCTGTGTATCCCGGCCCAAGGTGCCACCATCTCACAGCATACAGACAGCAGGCCTTTGGGGACCCCCAACAATTAAGGCACAGGCAGAAAAAAAGAATGTCAATTTTAAAACACCCAACCAGAGCACTGCCCACAAAGGCTGAGAAGCATATGCCAAGGAGCAAGCGCCTTGAGAAAGGGTGTCAGAGGTAAGCGCCCCCGGGACGGACCAGACAGGGTGAAAATCCCACCCAGACCAAGATATCCGCACTGTGACGGGGGGCTGCCAAGGCACACGCTTGTCTAAACTCACCGAACTCTGCCATTACAGTGTACGCCCTACGCTGGTCGACCAACCACTGAGGGCCCGATGTGCCGGACTCAGTGAGGAAGGGTGCCAGTGACCTTTCCGAAGGGCCATGTGGTGGAGCCCCATAGCGAGGCCCAGAGGAGCACGGGGATGGGGACGACCCCTGGATCCCGGGGACGCAGCTCAGTCCTGCTCGCCCAGCGCCATCCAGTCCCTGGGGGCTTCTGGGGTCACCCATGCAGGCCCCTGGGACCTCACCGTGCCACTCCATGGCCACTGGGACCCACGTGGTTGGCCTGGGACATGCTCCCAATGCTGCTGGAGTCCCCCCAACATAATAGGGTCCCTCTGCTCAGACCAGCCTGCTATTCACTATCCACCTCGACCTCATCCTTTTGTCTGAACCCAAGCTCAGAGCCGCACTTCCTCCCAGAAGCCCTCTCAGCTCCCACTGCTCTGGGTGACACGCACCCCCCCCAGAGGCTGCAACACCAAGGGCCGGCAGACACAGGACCCTCGCCGGAGCAGGGAGGCGGCCAGCCGGGATGAAAGGGCGCCGAGGCGGGGCACGCAGGATAACCGTGCCACACGGCCTTGGCTACATGGCCTGCACGTGCACCTTCCTCTGGATAGTTCACCTACGGGTCGCATTCAAGGTCACATAACCTTCAGTGCTGGGGTCAAAGCGTTTTGCCCGTCGTATTCCAGAGCAGATCAGGAGGCACCTCTGGCTGTCACAATGTGGGGGCAGCTCTTGGCATCTCCAGGATGGGACCGGGGTGCCCTGAAGGCGTGCCCCGTGCAAGCTCCAGTGCACATCATGGACAGACGGGTGTCAGCCTCTACGGCTGTCCTGGCGGACGACCCAGAGCTCTGTGCGCCGGTGGCCTGTGTCCCCGAGAGGAGCGCAGTCAGCGACCGCCGGGGGCAGGCACAGGGAGGCCCCTGCTGCACAACGTACCTGGGACAAATCCAACCACCCCAAGGCCTGAAGCGAGGATTTAGTGTTGACAGGGACGACCGCAGGAGACGAGCGCCACACAAAGCTTGCACAAGGACTCCCTCTGTGGTGACAGGACACGGGTCTCGTTGTCACCGGCACGTGTAAGAGATTCACGGATCGCTCGCAGATCAACGTCATCCCTCCTCAAATGCCTTTGTTTCCAACCGTGATGTCTACTCTCCCTGACATGGGAGTCACCCGAGGGCATCCAGAGTTCAGAAGTCCACACTGCTGAGCATTAAGAGAGGATCGGCTAAGTGTAAACACATGGTCTCCACCTGAATTCACCCTGGCAGTGCGTGTCACGTTTCAGCTAACGTGGCGGGGGGCTCAGCCCCGGAGAGGGAGTCCACGCAGGAAGGCGTACGCAGGTCACCAAATGCAGAACAAAGTGTCATGAGGTTTTCTCAGCCCACCTGTCCGCAGACACCACGTGCTACAATGTAACAAAGTGGGCCCCACACCAAGCAGCATCCCACCAGAAACCCCCCACGTCCTACCCCTAACCATGCAGGACATTGAGGCCCCGCTGGCCAGGCTGGGGGAAAGTGTTTGAAAGCACAACACCGTCTCCACTCGCGGGAGAGGAGCCCTAGGTCTGCAGAGATGTTTCTGACGAAGGCTGGCCGAAGAGAAAGTGAAGATACTGCGAGCGGCTGTGAACCACCCCAGCCTGTGCGGTTTCAGGAACTCCTGCAGCCCCGCGAGGAGAGCAGGAGAGGCTGGGGGTCAGGACGGGCAGCGCACGGCAGCTGGGGACTACCCCAAAAGACTCCGAGTGAGCCGCTCGTCCCACCCTGCCGCACGGAGACGCACACGTGACCCAAGGACAGCATCTCAAAAACCTCCAGTCCCCGTGAAAAGGAGGGTAAGAGACTTCCTTCTTTGAATTAAAAGATCATTCAGGTGGGTCTTGCAGGCTCAGAGCGTCCGACATTAGCCTCTGGACTACTGCTTCTGCATCTCTGCATGGGCCAAAAGAATTCTCAAAATCAACCGAAGGAAGGATCAAGACAGAGGAAAAGAGTATTTGTAAAAAGTAACAGTAACGTCCTTTTACAGCACGAGCCGATTTCGAGCTTGCAGATGCCGACGCAGGAAGGACGAGCGGCAGGGAGCGACCCTAGTGTTTCTGCCCGCGGACCAACGCACACCAGCGCACAGCCCCAACGCACAGCCCCCGCGCCATACCCTAGGGGGAGAGGCACACTGCGACCTCTTGAGAAAACAGTTCAGCCAAGGAGAGCAGCCCCAGAATGTCAAGTCAGTCACCAATAAATGTTAACTTTCCTCGTTTGTCCTTGAAAAAAAATCTATAGGAAAATCATGAAATGCAATTTCTGAAGAAGTTATTTTCCCCCAAATACAAACACCAAACTCCCCGGAATCTTTTGTTCTCACTGGCTTTCCTGTCTACTCTGACGGGCCACCAGGGTGCACGCACCGTTGCAGAAGGCAGAGGGGAGGACACACACCCTGAGCTCGTGCTCGCAGAAGCCGTCACTGTCAAGGTTGGGTGCGACCCGTCCCTCTCCCTGCAGGTTAGGAGAGCTCAAAGACCTCCTCCAAGCACTACATGCAGACCTTAGCACGAGTGCATGCGGAAAACACATTTTGTGCGCCCAGATCCTGCTTCCTAAATGTCACTCTCCATTACAAGGAAGCAGGACTTCTCGGAGCAACGGGTGATTCCAGAGTTGGGGACCAGGGGCCTCAATAACACTTGTGTCGGAAAACGTGGCCATGCTCTCAGACCGACTGCCTCACCACAGCGGTCAGCTTCAGGGGCTCCCGCTGCCAAGCCCGCGACAAGGGGAGCGTCAGGACAAGTAACAGTGGTGGACAGTAAGAACCCACGAGTCCACCCTGTGAACTAGCTGCTCCCACAGCAGACAGCCAATGCAGAAATGGAGAAGAAACAACAGACTGAAGAATGTCACAACCGGACAATCCTGAGTAAAGTAAATAAATTAATAAATAAATAAAACTCCCCCAAAACAGGAGACTCAGACAAGAGTCATCAAGATGCCAAAAACAATGGCTGACCGTCTGATGAGAGAATTTAAGATATTTCCTGAGGAAGAAAGTATCCCTCACAAGACACTGAGCAACTACAACAGGAAAATGAGTCCGTTTTCACCAGAGCCACCACCGTAACAAACCACAATGGGTCACACGGAGGCCACCTGCTGCCCTATGGGCCTGCTCAGGACACACACAGGCGCCCCAGCAAGTCCTGCCCAAAGGCACACATGGGAACTGACAGCCAGTCTGCAAAACCACCAGCTGATCAGGAGATGAAAAGGAATGGACTGAGGAACCACCAAGGTTAGAGACCCAGGAGCTCTGACAGTGGAGCCTAACGGGTGATCTGGGGTTTCTTTTGCTTCCAAGGACAATGCTGGCCCCTCAGGGAGCTCTAGTGAGCAGAAAACAGCCCCGCATGGACGTTATTTCTGATTCTGATCGTTGTACCACGGGTAGGGAAGAGAACTGTTTTTAGGAAATTGAACATTAGGGATAAAGTGCATCAAATCTGCAACTCACTCCTAACCCTCAGGAAAGAAAATAGCCCATGTGAGGGGAAGAAGGGTAAAGCAGAGAGAGCAGCTCGCTGACCTCTGGAAAACCCGTGTGACGTGTCCCTGAGGATTCCTGGTACTCCTCTCGCAGCGCTTCCCTAGGTCTGGATTATGTCCGCAAAGAAGCAAAAAGGCAGACTTGCTTTGTGAATGCGGCAGGGGTGGGCGAGGGGCCAGCGACAGGGCGCAGAGCACGACAGGGCGCAGAGCGGCGGTGGCGGCTGAAGCAGCCCCCCGCGGTCCCTCACTCAAGCTGGGCCCCCGCAGACGTGAGAGCCAGGACAGGGCCACTTCGGAGGCCCCGGCCACCTCCAGGGCTATAACGGACAACACCCGCTGACGGCAGGTGTGCTTGTAAGGGGCAGCGCCCAACGCATTTGAAGCCACCAAAATAAAAACAGACGACCCAGTCCCAGTGCCGCATAAAACCTACACACTTAGCTACGGAGACTCCACAAAGCCAGTCTTGACAGAATTCTCTCCAAACTGTGTGCACTGCCAGCGTGGCCTCCTACGACGTACCGGACAAAACTCCATTTCCCTAACAAGTGGCGCCACGGCACGCAGACCCCCGGGCACGGCTGGGTTACACGGGCAGGGGAGGACTCCCAGACCTGGGAAGGACAACGGCCTCTGAATTTCAACATCGTCTCCAGGATGCACCTGCAGGGCTGCCAAGTTCAAAACAGCACGCCGGCAACTGTCAATGCTTCCAGTTCGGGGAGTGGGGTGGCTCCGTCAGCTAAGCGTCTGACTTCAGCCTGGGTCATGACCCCGGGGTCCTGGGATCGAGCCGCGTGTCAGGCCCCCTGCTCAGCGGGCAGTCTGCTGCTCCCCCCCAACGGCATGCTCTCCCTCTCATACTCTCTGCCAAATTAAAAACAAAAAACAAAATAGCTTCCAGCTTTAACAAGCAAGAGCCACCATCCCGCAGATGAAAAGCACCCCAGGGCATGTGGAGAATCAGCTCACGGGTAAGGCAGATTGAGCTCCTGACCTCCATCATCCCACCGACTCGCAGCCCGCACGAGGCCAACTGGACGGGAGGAAGTAGCACCACCCACAACCCAGAGCACAACCATAAAGCCAGGACGTCTTCTAAAAAGTTTCTTCAAAATACGACGACTACCCAGGTCAACATTTAGCTCAAGTTCTTCACGTTCTAAGGAATTTCATCGACATCAAGCGCTAAATAAGAAATACTTAAGATCTAGTTACAATCTTTAGAAATTATATTTATCTTTCAAGATATTACACAAATACTTTGAAATTGACTTGTTCTACCTTGTTTAGGTTCTCACTCCCCTAAATAAAAAAAAAAAAAACACTTTTTCTGAGATAACTGATAAATTGCTTCCTTTGTAATAACTTTTGGGTTTACCATCAGTATTTATGTCATTCAAAAAAATAGATGAAATTAAAGACTTGCCTGTTCCTCTGTAGCTTTTTAATTTCGTATAATATACTCTGAAATTAATATGAAAATGGGAATAAATATGGTAATGCATGTTCCAATCTATTCAAAACTACCCATCAGTTTCTAGGCAAACCAAGCTTCAAAACCCATTTGGTCCAAAGGTCTTTATTTAAAGGATTAGACAAGATGCTTTCAAAAAAAACAATAAAAATAAATCACGCATGCATGTAAAATTAAGTAGATGAAAAGGCCAATGGTTTTCTGGCTAAGTGAAAACTGGAAAAAAACAAAACAAAAACTCATCTGAAGTGGGTTCAATTAAATGAAGTGACAATTTTCCCAATTTTAGACATAAGTATCTTTTTAACGGAGTAATCTTTTATTTAACATTTTTTTTTTATTTAACATTTTTTAAAGAAGATTTTCTTCACTTATTTGTCAGAGAGAAAAAGAAAGTGCAAGCAGGGGAGCAGCAGATGGGGGGAAGCAGGCTCCTCGCTGAGCAGGGAGCCTGATGCGGGACTCGGTCCCACGATCCTGGGATCGTGACCTGAGCCCAAGACCGATGCTTAACAGACTGAGCCACCCAGGGGTCCGTGGAGTCGTCTGTTAAATAGTGCAGACGTCAACAGAGGAGGAGGAGACCGTGTGAGTAAGAGAACGTTCTAGTTCGTCAAGATGGTCCGCTATCAGAACGGACAAGTAGCTTCCTTCCTTCCACGGCAAGACCTCTGCAGACCAGGACCGTGGCGCGTCACGCGGCTGCGCTCGGAATTTTCAACCCACGCAAGCGAACTCCAGCAGCTCAGCCTGTACTGTTTTCTCTGTGAGATCCTCTGACCTCTCTCCTTCTAACACTTACGAAGCAAGCACGAGCCAGCAGTGCTCGGCCAGTCAGTGGCCCTCACCCCGGACCCTGGCTGACGCAGGCGGTCTTTGGTAGACAGACTACAGCACGGAAGGAACGGGCGGACATCAACTAGACACAACCACCGCCCACCACTTGGGTCCTTACCCACCACCAGACGGGTCCCCAGGTTATTTCATATAATGCTTTTACGTCTGTCGTCCTGCCCTGGGAGGCGATGACGTCCAGAAGAAGAACTCTGCTGCCTCCCAGTGCACGACAGCGGACGTAGCGGCAGACGTCATCAAGTCTCTGACTCACCGTGCCTTGTCAGATTATTTTCAAGTCAAAATAGTTTTAGGCACGTAGAAATCATGAAGACAGGTAAGGACTCTCATTCCATCCATCTCCCCACACTGGGACTCCCTGGACGCCGACCGGAAGCCTCCGCGAGGGGAGGTGCGGGTACGTCAAACCCCCTGGACCCCAGTGCTGCGCCTCCTTCCTCCCCTCCCTATCAGAGCAGCGGGGACACATTCCTACCTCTACCTGAGAGCAGGTACAAAACATGCAGGCCTAGTCAGCCCCCTAGGACCGTCCCGCGATCAGTTTGACTACACCCAGAAGCAGTTCCTACAACGACCTGTTCACCGTCTGAGCACAAATGCGGACGCGGGGGAGAAAGCCCGCGGAGGCCAGCGGTGACCAAGACGGCAAGGGCAGCTCCGGGACCTGGGCCAGCCGGGCCGGGCTGCGCCGGGCTCCAGCCGCACACACGCAGCCCTGCACCCGGGAGTGCTAGCATCAGACTCTGGAGAGCCTCGCCATGAACCACAGCAGCGAGCGACCCTGAATCGCAAACACCAAACACTCCAAAGGAAAGAACTCGTCAGCACTGAGAGCTCATCACCGGTCAGCTGCCTGCGTGACCGGGAGACGGCTGGATGGGGTCACTGTGCGTCGCTGGTCTGGCTGCTGCGAACGGAGCGCCGCACGTGCAGTTCCTCACCAGCTGGCTGCAGCCGGGCCCTGACCTGCCCTGGCTTTTCTGGATAACCCGGAGAGAACAAGGACCCCAAGAAGCGCCTCAGGAATCTTCTACACCGGGCGCGCCGGCGCTGGTCTCAGCTGCAGACGACGCGCTCTCGGGCTTGGAGGCCCAGTATGGCCAGGTCGGCTCCCACCGCGAGGGAACGACGGCACCTGCCGCAGCGGGCGTCTCCCAGCCCGTCCCAGGCAGGGTGCAGCCCCAGGCAGCTCGCACCGCACCCCGCCTGCAGTCACGGGCCTCACCCCGAGGCCAAGCACCAGCGCGCGGTGCGCACACAGCGAGCTGCAGGAACTGCACACGGGAGAAGGCTCGGGGGTCTCTCCGAGCCGCTGGGGACGGTGTCGGTGGGGAGCGGCGCGGGCAGATGCTCCGCAGTTGCCGCCAGAGCCCGAGAAACGGGAGGAGCCGCCGGCCGGGCCGCGCAGTGGCCCCGCAGAGGGAAGCCGGCGCCCGTCCCCGCAGCAGGACGCAGGGCGCCCGCCCGGCGGCTCCTCCCGACAGCGGAAACAACGTCCCGAGCCTCGTCCCCGATACACCGGCGCCCGCACCTCCGCGCGACGCCCCGGCCCGAGACCCGCCCCCGGAGCCTTCACGGCTCCCGAGCTTCCCGGGCGGCCGGAGCGCCGCGCCCCGCCCCAGCCGCTCCCGCCGCCACGACCGGGGGGTGGGGAGGGGGCGCGCCCGGCCGGCTGCCCGGGGGAGGCGGCACCGGGAAGGAGGCCCCGCCCCGCCCCGAGGGCCCCCCTCTGGCTGCAGCCCCGCGGCCCCCGCGGCCCCGTGCCCGGCCCAGGCCCCCCAGACCCCAAGGCCGGGCCCCACTCACCCGGGGGCCACCACCTGGCCCGGCTGCGCGCACAGCTCCCGCACCACGCCGGCGCGCTCCGACCTCAGCCGGCGCTCGGCGCGCACGCAGCCCCCGGACGCGGACGCGGACCCGGACCCGGACCCGGCGCGGGCGGGACCGGCGGGCTGCGCGGAGGCGGCGGCCTCACACACGGCCAGCACCGAGCCGATGCGCACGGCCGCGCCCGCCGCCACCCTCCACTCGAGCAGCCGCAGCGGCCCGGGGCCCGGGCAGCGCACCTCGGCCACGGCCGGCGGCGGGGCGCCCTCGGCGGGAACGCGGCCCGCGGGCGGCGCCTCCATCGCGGCCGGCCCGGGGCGCTGGGGGAAGGCGGGCGGGCGGGGCGCTCAGGGCCCGGCGCCCATCGCGGGGGGGGGGGGGGCGGGACCGCGACCCCGGCCCGGGCGGCGCAGGCGACGGCGCGGCACTTCGCGCTCCGGCACCGGCTTCCACCCGCCGCCGGCCCGCGCCGACTTCCGGGACGGCGTCTAACGTCACGTGACGCCGCGTGACGCCGCGTGCGTCCGCCCGCGCGTCCAAACACGCCCCCGCGGGGCCGGGCCGGCGCCGAGTCGGCCGCGGGGGCCCGGGGCGTCGCGGAAGCGAGCGTGGGGTCCGGCCCGGCGGGAGCGGCGTGGCCGCGCCCCATGTGCCCCGGGAGCGCCGGCGGCGTGGGGTGCGGGTCCCGGCGTGCAGCGCGCGGCGCGGCCCAGAAGCCCCGGCATGCACTGCGACGTCCCGGCATGCCGCGCGTCCTCCGGGCCCACAGCTCCCAGGGTGCACCAGGACGCGGGGTCGTTAAACCATGGGTCCCGGCATGCAACGCGGCCGCCGGCTGCGTCCCCGTCACGTGCTGGGGCCCGTTGGGGAAAGACTGCGAGTCCCGGCATGCCGCGCGCCGTCCCGGGTCAGAGGGCGGCAGGCCCCGCCCCGCTCGCCGGGCAGCTCGTGCGTTTCCGCGGCCCGTCCCGGTGGCGTCCGGCCGGTGCCCGCGCGTGCGGGGAGGAGCGGCGGTCGGTGATGACCTCTGGGCCCGGAGCCCGGGCGGGAGCGCACCGCGGGGGCCGGCGAGGGGGACCTGAGTCCCGGAGCGCGGCGCGGGGACGCGCGGGAGCAGGAGCGGCGGGTCCGGCGGGGGCGGCCCTCCTGGTCGGCTGCTGCGGGCGTCCGGCGCGGGCTCCGCGGTGTGCGGGGGCGGCCTCTCCCGCGGGCGGGCCCCTCCCCGCCGCCCCGGACCCGCCGCCCCGGACCCGCCGCCCGCGGAGTCCCGACCCCCGGAGTCCCGACCCGCGGCGCCCGCAGCCGGACGAGGGGATCGGGACACGGGCGGGGCGCGCGGGTGTGGACGAGCCTCGCCGCCGGGACGCGGAGCAGTGGGAGCGCCGGGCGCGACGGCCCCGCGGCAGCCGCAGGCGGTTTCGGGAAAGACCCGCGACGACCGGACCCGGCCGGGCGCGGAGCACGAGAAGCCGCGGAGGGCGCGCCGGGCAGCGCCGCGCTGGACCCGGGGGACGGTCCCCGGAGAGGCGGAGACAGACGCGACCGCCCTCGCCGACGGGCGCACGGAGCTCCGCAGCCCCGAGCCCTGGGCGCGGCCCGGCGGCCCCTTGTGGGGTGCGTCCTGCTGGCCCGGCCGGCGACGAGCAGCGGGGGACGCCGGGGACGCGGACCGCAGGGCCTTGCGCTGGGAGCGGGTTGGAGGCGAACACGACTGGATCCCGACCCTTGGAGAGCGCGGGTGCGGGAGGGCTGCCGGCTCCCCCGGGCCCAGCCGCCGTGCGCACGCCCGGCTACCTGCCTGGGACACTCGTGTGCTGTTCTGGGTCTCTGATTCCCGAACCCCCCGGCCGGCAGCCCGCGACCCTCCACCCCTTCCCGTCCCCAGGCGCCCCGCTGTCACGGACACAAGCTTTCTCGGGCTCTGGCTTTGCGAGTTGCCCGGCCCCTGCCTGCCCCGACCTTCCCCGGAACAGCCCTGGAAGCCTTCCAGGTCAATCGGAGATGATCCAGAGAGCCCCTGGACTCCTGCCAAGGGGCGTCCCAAGGAGACCCTCGGGGCTCACTTCTCCGTCCCCCCTTGCTCCCTTCTGTGTAGGTCTGCCGGGCCGGGGCCCTCGGTGGACGCACCGTGCAGCCGTCCCGCGTGTCCCCAGCCGCGCCCCAGCATGCTGGGGAGAAACCTAGAGCCTCCACGGCTCAGGACTCTGCGGGCGCGGCGGGCTGTGGCTGGCGGCCTCCGTTGGGCAGCTGCGGCTGTGATGCAGCCTCAGGCGTGGCTCCGTCCCCGTCCAGTTTCACGCAGGCCCCTCTCGCTGGTGGGAGTCGGTGTGGTCTGGGAGGTCCCCCCGTCCTGCAGGCCGGCCACACCCGGGATGCCCACGCTTCCCTGACACTGGGCAGACGTCCCGTGCGGCGAGCCAGCCCTTTCAGCCCTCTTGGTTTCCCGAGCTCTGTGGTGTCTTAAGACACGGTGTTCGCAATCACCCGTTTCCCCCGCGTTCTTGAGGCAGGAGCAGTGTCTGGTTTCTACCTACTTCTGCCTTCCTGGAAGGAGACGTCGGATGGGATCCTGACAGGAGCGAGACAGGCGTCCTAGACACAAGGACCATCGTGGGTGGGGTTCCGGGGGACCCTTGTTGGAGTCCTTTACGGCAAAAACGGGAGCATGGCCAGATGTGTGAAAAGTTGCGGACACCAGTAAGAGTTGACTTAACTGGCTTTGGAGGGGACCCAAGCATCAAGGTTTGCTCTCTGGGTTATTCTAATGTGTAACGAGGTCTGTAGGCAGTGGGTAGTTCCTCCACGGTTTTGAGCAGACGTCTGAGCCGATCTGATCTGTGCTTAAGACTCCGCCGGCTGCCGAGGGCAGAGTGAACTGGAGCTGGGGTCCTGGGTTCCCGGGGATCCCAACCGACGGGAGTGGTTGCAGGGGAGTTTCTGAGCCTGACCACCACCAGGTCTTGTCACTAGCTGGGCAGTTAGTGAGAAGGAGGGCTCCAAACTGGCCCCTGGAAGAAGACCCACGAACCAGGAAGAGGGGACAGGGGCACATGGGGAAGAGACACAGAGTCCCTGGGGGCCTGTCGGTCTGAGCTGCCTGGGCACGTGGGAGAGCCGGCCAGTGGGGGGGAGAGCAGGGCTGGTGTGCTGGGTTCCTGGGGACGCCAGGGCAGCACAGAAGCCACCATGTGAGGGGAGCGTCTCTCCTGTGGGCAGGATGGCCACAGTGTTTTAGGCAGGGAACCCAGGCGCCCAGCAGCCAGCGGCCGGTGGTGTCTGAGGCTGACAAGGAAACGTGAGGCCAGGGCTGGTGGTGCCCCGGGGGGCGGGGGCATGGTTTGTGCTGGAGGGTCCCGGCTGGGACCGGGAGCACAGGCAGGAGCGAGGCTTGCCAAGGAGCGAAGCCATGTTTGTGCAGAAGAGGCAGAGGGGCGCACGCAGTGCTTGTTTACCCAGTGGTAGCTCAGAATCGCGTCCTTTGACTCCTCTGTTCTCTCCCCTTCCCTGCGCCTGCTTAAAAACTAAATTCACCGAACCTGCGTGTGGTCCTGAATCGAACCCAGCAGTGGACCTGGCGCCGGCAGCATTAGCCGTGTTGTCAGGGCGACCCGTCCCACCCGGTCCGTTCCCGCGGTTCTGCGCTCATCTCGCTCCTTCCTGCGGAGTTTGCTTACGCGCGTGTACGAAGCCACAAGCGTGCCATGTAACGCTTGCTTTGGAAGTTGTAGTAATGCGTCACACGCGGGCTTCTGGTCTGGGAGTGGTTCTCACTCGTCACTGTGCAGAGCTGCCCCACGGTGCTCTGTGTGGTCCCTGCGCGTGACCTGTCCGCAGTAGCTGGCGCGGGAGTGCGAGACGGCGTCGTTACCATCGTCTTGTACGCGGCCAGCGAGGTGGTTTGGGTTCTTACGAAAAGGGCTGGTTCCCTGGTGCCCTGCGCTGGAGCCCGAGGGTAGCGCCGCAGGATCCCAGGACGCAGAGCTGGGGGCAGCCTCGTTCCCACACGGCGGTCAGCTCGCGTCCCCACCGCGCTCTGGCGGCCCCGAGCCTCGTCTCCTGGTCTCTGGGGGTCTGCGTGAAGGTGTGTGCGGCGGCCCCGGCTGTGGTCTCAACCTGCATCCTTCGCGGAGCCCCTCGGGTCACGCTGTGTCCCTGTTTCCCTGCTGGCGTGCCTGCTCCTCTCAGAAGCGCCCGCGTGGCGCCCGTCCGTCCCCACTGGGCCGTGACCTTCCGATGGGTGCTACCGCCTCGGCCTCGGAGTGCCCGTGCTGGTGTGTTACCTACGTCCTCGCTTATGTTTGGCCGTGTTCTTGTCATCTTCACGAAACCGTAGATGAACGGAGTTCTTCGTTTTAGGAAAGCCTTGCCTAACCCGGGATGATAACAACCGCTTCCTTTTTACTTGCGGAAGTCGGTAAAACTGCCTTCCACGGCCAGTGATTGTAGTAAGAGATGGAGGTTTCATATGGGGTGTGAGGTGGTGATCGGATTTCCTTCCCGTGGGGATGGGCCGTTGTCCCGGCCCCAGTGTGGAAAAGCGTGTCCCGTTTCCGCCGACCTGCGGCGCATCCCTGGGGTGCGGCAAGTGCCTGTAAAGGCATGAGCCTCTTGTGGACTTTGTCCTGCTTTGTTCTTGGACTCTGAACTGCCGTAGCTTCACAGGAAGTCATGACCTCTGGGAAGTTCCTTTGCATGGGTTGTGGCTATTCTTGGCCTTTGCTTTCTCCTAAGTTCTATAATTAGTGCGTCAGTTTTATTGATAAAACCTGTTAGAGTTTTGATCCGAACTGTACGGAGACTAGAGATCAGCTTGGGAGGGACATCGCTGTGACTTGGATTGTGCCATCCGTAAGCCTGTGTCGGCCTAGTTACGTAGGCTCGCTCTGAGGTCTTCCAACGGGATTTCGTGGTTTTCTCCATATAGGACGTGCACATTTTTTGTTAGATCTATTCCTAGTTTATTTTCTTGCTGGTACTTTGGTTGATACTTAAAAAAACCAACAAACCCGACTTCTTCTAGTGGATTGTTGCTGCCATAGAAAAGTGCCGTAGATTGTTGTGATCTGACGTTATACCTGGTAATCTTTCCAAATTCTTTTCTATTTAATTCATTAATTTTGGCTTATTTTCTTTTCAAGGAAAACTACAATAACAGACAAGTCTTACCGAGCATCATTTTTGCCTCCTTTCAGGGTTTTGAGATGTGATCTTCTTGTGGCCAATCACGCAGTTGCGCTTCTGTGTTCTGCTCTCACTTGGCGAATCAGTTAGAGTCGATCGTAAAATGTCCACACGTGGGAGTGAGTCTCTCTCCGTCCTTCCGTGGTGGATTTCCAGATGAATTGCGTCATCGTCAGACGGCATAATCTGAATGATGCTACTTTCTTGAAATCTAATGCGGTCAGAATAATTGTGCGCTTCAGAAGAATGAGTATTTTTTCCTTATTTGATTCAGGTTCTGCATCTACCCGGTACGTCAGCCCTCCTGAACGCGTCGTTCAGCTCTTGCAGGTTTACACCGTTTTCTGTTGGAGCAGCAGCGTCTGCGAGAGCCACGTTGAGATCTCGTCTGCGGCCGCGGATTCGCCCACTCTCCCTGTCGTCTTACTGCGCGCTTGTGTAACGTGTGTGCTTGTGCGCGTGTCTGCGTTTGGGGGGAGAGGCTGCTGTGAAAGGAGCACTTAGTACTTCTATGTCCTTGGGTAACTGAGCCTTCTTCGTTGCGTGGAGCCCTCTGTACCCTGGACAATGCTTGGCTCTTCTAGTGTCTCTGCTTTGAAGTAACATGACCAGCATAACTTCCTTTGTTCCTGAGATTTGGGTTCTTTCTTTGTCAGAGAGAGAGTGAGCGCACGCGCAGGGGGAGGGGCAGCGGGAGAAGCAGGCCCCCTGCTGAGCAGCGAGCCTGATGCAGACGCGGGGTTCGATGCGATGCGGGGTTCGGTGCCGGGACCCCGGGACCATGACCTGAGCCGAAGGCAGACGCTCCACCGACTGAGCCACCATGCGCCCGTCGTGACTTTATGTTCAAGCACGTTTGCCGGTGCACTCTGCATTTTTACTTGTAACGTTTGTTCACCTTAAGTGTAGACATTCGTGCTGTGAACCCACAAAGCTGGTCCATCTTTCAGCCGCGGAGTCCAGTGTGTTCCTGTCGAATCTCAGGTCCCAGGGTGCCTGGGGGCTCAGTCATCCAGCCTCTGCCTTCGGCTCAGGTCATGATCTCAGGGTCCTGGGACCGAGCCCCGCGTCGGGCTCCCGGCCTCCCCCGCTCCCTCTCCCACTCCCCCTGCTGGTGTTCCCTCTCTCGCTGTCTCTGTCTGTCAAATAAATAAGAATCTCCTGTTGCTGCGGGTTCTCCTTTCTCATCTCTTCCCTTTCGGTGATGCGTGACATCTGCTTTTCTGTTTATTCACTTTTCACTCTACTTTTATCCTTTTGGTGATCGCCACTGAAATTTTACTTTGTATTATATTCCTACCTTAATAAACGTAAAGTTGATATTCCAGTTCCTTTGCGAACAATACATAGATCTTAAAGTACCATACCCACCTCTGCTCTTCTCTGGACTTCCGTGCGGAAATTGTGCAGAATTTTAGTTCTGCATCTTAGGTCCCCAAATTACGTACTCTTGTTACTCTGTAGACGATGTTTGTTTTCATGTGATGTATATTGACCCCTGTATCTGGTCAGCATTTTCCTCACATTTCATGTCTTCCTTTTTTTAAGCGATGAATAGCTTGCTAGGAAAAAGAAAGATTCAAATGGAGAGGAAACTTCCTGTTGAAGTGAGGGATCTCGCACACACGTCTGGCGCATTCCAGCGGGCCGCCCCCTCGTGCCCCGTGCACTTCTCCGCGCTGTGCGTGTGCGCACCTCCCTGTCTGCTTACGGGATTGGTGCCGGCCTTCTCGGGTTCTGCTGGAGGGAAACCCTCGGCTTCTGTTCACCCGAGAGTGCTTTATTTGGCGCTTACCGTAGGCAGCCGGCGCCAGTGCTGTGCAGCCAGAGGAAGACGTGCTCTTTCCTGAGGACACATTTCCCGTTGGATTCTCGTTTCTGTGTTCTGTTGCGGAAAGTCCGTTGGTCTGACCGGGGCTGACCCGTCTCCTCTTTGTCTTCGGTGTTCTGCAGTTTCGTCTCAGTTCGGGCGACACTGCGTTGTGTTCCGTGTGCATAAGTTCCCGGGCGTCGTCCGCTCGCGGAGTTCACTGCGTTTTCCCTCTCGAACTCTCCCCGCTGCGGGGCCTCCCGTTCGCAGACCACCCTGCGGCCGCATGCAGTCTGCCGTCTAACGCGTCTTTCGAGGCTTCAAAAATACTAGTTCTATTTGGATAGTTTTCAAATTTGCCTGTTCGTTGATAGCCTGTTTTTACTTGCTCATTTATTCTTTTTTCCTTAACAGTTCACAGCTCATTTTTAAGATTCAGCATCCGACATGTAAGGCCTCGGTGTCACTGTGGGCTCCGTCTGTGTGGCCGTCGCTGTTGCGGACTCTTGCTCTCACAGGTGGGTTCCCGTCAAGGCTGGTGCTGTTTGTGGGCCCGGACCGGGTGGGTGGCAATTCAGGACTGTGGTGACCTTGCTCCGGCGAGAACCAGAGCTGGGTGACGCTCTTCCCAGCCCTCGCTGCCAGGGTCTGAGCTCCGTCTGCTGCTGGCCCCCGCCCCCGCCCCCAGTCCCGGGTCGTCCTGATCCTGGCGACTCTCCGAGGACACTCCATTCTACATCCCCTCCCTGGACCCAGCTCCGGAGGGGTTCCCCATTTGGGGGTCTTCAGGATGCCCCTTGCTGCTTATAAACCCAGTCCTGGCATGAAAAGGGTTAGAATCTACACGTGACGAGGGCCCTTCAGTGTCTCGACTGCCCTCCGGCCTAAAGCAGAACTCTTCTCTTCCCTTTTTCTTCTTAGACGGAAGGGAACCCCCACCCCTGGTTTTCGGCCTGTTTGGCCCATATGCAGCCCTGACCATGGAGGTAGCCTCACGGTCCCCTCTCTTTGAGTGGGGACTGATGTGTCCCAGGGCAGACAGGGCCCCATGAGGTGGAGTCTGCCGTCAGACGGTGCTCCTGCAGGATGGACTGACTTCAGAACGTGTGTTCCTTACACGCGCTGCACACGCCCATGGCATGTGCTCTCTCAGCCGGGCAAGCGCCAAGACCAGCCTGTCCCCCCGGGCAAGCGGGCGCCCGACTCCCCCACTCCGGCAGGCTTGGCCGCACAGCCCTGTGCTGTCTCGAAACCGGCTCTTCAAGAAGAGAGGAATAATGAAAACAAATGCATTTTGGCTCAAAGGAACATGCCACCATTTTTTTTTTAAGGGAGCCAGTAGTACACATTGTGTGAGCTGCGGACAGGGATGGGCAGCTGGGGGAGGGGAATGGATGGCCATAGGGAGGGCGGTGGCTCCGGTGGTCTCCGGGAGGAGGCTGAGTCGGGCGCGAGGTTCCATCCGTGGTGCGTTGCTGGTGAGAGCAGCGGGTCTGGGTAGAGGGTGGGCGGTGGCTCCTGGACTGTCCTTCACGGACGGAGAGGTCTATGGCAGAAGCCCCGTGCATGGCCTAGGGACACCTTCTAGGGTGCCCTTGAGAGGAGCAGGGACGTTTCCAGGCGCAGCTCCTGCAGCTGGAGGCAGCCGGATAACCCTGCGGTAGCCAACGGGCCAGGATGTCTCCTGCGTTTTCTCTGTGCTGTCCACTTCCTCGCCGAGGGGGATGCCCTCAGGTCTGGGGCTCCTTCTCCTGGGCCATCTGAGTGTGATTCTGGGGACAGCCCACAGGGTTCGAGGGTCTGGTTTGTCTCGGATTCCCGGCACGTGTGTGCGTGACAATAGGGATGTGGGGCCCGGAGGTCTGGGACTATTGCGTCTTCCCCGGTGACTCAGGTTTGTGGAACTTTTTCAGTAATTGTCTCAAGTCAGGTGTGAAGAAAACCCATTTTAAAGTGAATCTGATTCTCCAACCCCCAATTTTCCTTTGAAACCCTGCGTTCTGAGTGCAGAGCTGGGTGGTAAAGCTTTCTCCTAGTCGGGGGCCTGCAGGCGGCTCTCCGCTTTTCCAGCACTCTGGTGCCCCCCACCCCCGCCCCATCCAGCATCCCCAGGCGCTGGCAGGGAGGGACCCCGACCCCCGCACCCTCCCGCTCCCGGCTCGTTCGCGCCGCGCAGCAGTGGCAGCAGGCAACTGACCGTTGCGTGAGGGAGCAGTGTATGCGGGGAAGTAAGCGTACGGCTCATCTGACTGTATCGCGAGACGGTGTAGGAAAGACTAAAGAGACCTCTAGGCCCCGCAGACTGAAAGGTCCTCACTGCAGCGACTGTGCGGGTTTTCTTTCTGTTGAAAAGAATTCCTGTGGGAGCTTACTGCTGATTCATGTGGCGACTGGGTTAAAAAGAGCCCTTATCCCGCAGAGACGTACGCTGGCGCGCTTCGAGGTGCAGCGGTAGGGTCCCGGGGCTGGTGTGCGCGTCTGCCGTGAGGGACGGCGGCGTGGCCGAGCGAGGGAGGCTCCGGACGAGATGTTGGAGGACGAACAACATCGGCATCTTCGCGTGTTCTGAAAACTTTTGTAGTAAAAGACCTTCGTGCTCTTCTACGTCCTTTTCATGACCATAAAAATAATGGGCTCGTGTTGTCAGTGTCCACGGAAACACGCCAGCACTTGGGGACTGGCTGCCTGCGGCTGAAACATTAACCATCTTGAACTTTCCATCGTTGCACACGAACATCTCTTGATTCATTTAAATCTTCCGTAATTTCTTTCAGTGACGCTTTGTAGTTTTATGTGAAAAACTTTGTGGTTTTGTGTGAAATCTTGCTCTTCTGTCACACTTACTGCTGAGTACTTGTTATTTTTGATGCTGTTGCAAGTGGAATTGTTTTCTTAATTTCCAGGTTATTGATACCATGTGAAAATAGGGTTGGGTTTGTTTGCGTCATGATCTTGTGTCCTGTGGTCCTCGTGAGATTATCTTGCGCATTTGTTCCGGTCACTCCTTTTTGTTCGGGTGTTTTTGTTTTGTAGAATTCTTGGAATTTTTCGTGTACAGGATCAGGGCATCTGTAAATGTTTCATTTCTTCGCTTCAGTCTTTATGACGCGAATGGCTTCTCCTTTCATTCCCTTTTTGCTTCAGGGGGAGATGGTTCTTGTGCTGAGCAGAAGCGGTGAGAACGGATACCCTTGCCCGGTCACAGCTGTAGGAGGGAAGGGGCTTCATCCAACGCGGCTGTGATGAGGGGCGCCTGGTGGCTCAGTCTGTTAAGCGTCTGACTCTTGCTTTCGGCTCAGGTTGTGAAATGGAGCCGTGGGTGGGGCCCCAGGGCAGGCTCCGAGCTCAGTGTGGACCCTGCTCGGGGTTCAGTCTCTCCCTCTCCCTCCGGCCCTGCTGCTCCTGGGCACGCGCTTGCCCGTCCCGCAAACCCTCTACAAACAGCTGTTAGGGTTATAACTGTGGCTTTGTTTTTCCACATGTCCTTTGTCAGGTTGAGGACGTTCTGTTCTTTTCCTTATTCGAGAGTTTTTTCTTAAAGAATTTTTTAATAGAAATTAGATTTTGTCAATAATATTTTCCCACAGCTGCTGATTGATCTGTTTCCAGGAGTTCGTGCATCGACACCCCTGGGATAAATTCTGATTGGTCATGGCGTACCATCTTTTTGAGGATATTTTTAGGGATTTACTTGAGAGGGAGAGGGAGCGAGGAGACCCCCGCTGAGCACAGAGCCTGACGCGGGGCTCCATCTCATGACCCTGAGATCGTGACCTGAGCCGAAACCAAGAGTGGACGCTCAGCCGACTGACCGGTGGGTGCCCTGTAACCCTTCCACATGCTCTCAGGTTCAGCTTGCCCATATCCGTTAAGGGTTTGGTGTCGGGGTTCGTGAGACACTGGTGCGAGGTTTTCCTGTGATGTGTTGTGGGCTTCGGTGTCAGGGTGACTCCTGTGGGACCGCTGGGGGCCCCGTCCCTGCGGGAGGACTCGGAGCCCCACGGAGACGCCGAGCAGGTGGGCGTTGTTTTGCCGTTTGTCTTTCTGGGACTTCGGCGTTTCCTTCTCGCTGGCCCGACGTCCGTGATGTTCCCGTGTGGCCCTTCCTTTGCCGGGCTTGGGGGTGATGCCCGCGTCTCTGTCAGCTGCTTGTTGGGCCTCGCGTTTCTCCTGGTGGGTCCAGCTCGGGGGCGGGGTGACGAGCGCCCCGATGCTGGGGGGGGCGACACGCAGGGGGGCTTGCCGGCGTGAGGTGTGCCCGGGAGCGACTGCCGTGAGAGCACATCCCGGAGCTGGGGTGCCGGCGTGGGAGATGGGGGGCCCGACGTGCAGCGCGAGCTTCACCGGCCTCGCCCCCTCGTGGCGCTCTGGACAGTGTGTGGCCGTCACCACTGTCCCCGCTGGCTGCTCCGGTCTGTCTGTCTGCCCTGATCAGACCTTGGATGTGGGTCTGGGCATCTCAGGTGCGCCTCTGGCTGCTTCCTGGGGGCAGATGGGGCGCCTGGTGCTTCCGTCTACCCCGGGCGGGCACCTTCTCTCTCAAGCGTACGGACGAGGAAGCGGAGCAGGGCCATGAAGACGCGAGCCGGGGCGGGGGCGGGACAGATTCTCTGGCGGTCGCGGCGCCTGTTGCAGCGCGTTTCCCTGGGAGCACCCAGCCTCCTGGCAGGACCAGGGACACCCCCCCCCCCGTGTTCTCCCTCCCGGAGGACATGCTGGGCACGCGTGGCTCTGTCTTCCTTTGTCCACACCTGTAGCTGGCAAGGCTGGGGCCGCACCGCAGCTGGGGAATTAGCACTTGAATCCTAAATAATAATAATTACTGTTTCTGGTTATGTTGAATCCACTGACAAAGACCTTTACAGAATAATTGCACTGATCAATCCCCTGCAAGTTCCTGGGGAAGACGGCTGAGTCGGTGTGTGGTGAGAACATTGGTGGGGGCTCTGTCACGCCGTTGTGCGAGCACGTGTCACTGAGGAGCGCGTCGCGCTCAAGCGCCTGACGTAGCGCCTTGGGACAGCACATGGTTCCCATCAAGCAGCAGATGTTTCCTGGCCTCCCCTTAGAAGAAAATCATAGTCTGGCCACACCCCCAACTCCCCGCAGCAGGAGCGGATTCGTAGCTGCGCACCCGAGAGCCGCGGGCCGGCGGCTTGCAGGCATGTCTTGGGGAGAAACAGCCTTAAAAAGAAACAACTTTTCAGAATGTCAGATCAAAGAATCCTGGGGAAAGCGTGTTGAACAGGAGCCATGGGTGTGGTTCGAGACACACGGACAGCTTCAGTCTCCGTCGTGCAGACCGCCGCTCCCTGCCTCCTGCTGCCGCGGCTTCCTGCGGGTCCTTCCTGCCCTCGGGGGGCACAGCGAAGTGGGGGTTTGTATCGTCACCACGAATGCCAGAACTCTCCGTCCCGAGAAAGGAGCGGTGTGGGGGTGGGGAGGCGGGGGGGCCTCACCTCACTGGCTTCCCCGTGTACCGTCGGGGACGGCGCTCCACCAGCGGGCTCTCCCGAGTACCCAACAGTAACGTCAGTAAATGCTTTAGGTAACGGAGCGCACAAGTGGCACGGGCGGCCCGCAGCGTGGGGCCTCGACACCCGAGGTCGGGGTGGCGCCGGATTGCAGGAGGGCTGCGTCCCGGTCCCTCGACCACCGTGAGGACGGGAACGTGCATCTTCTCTCCTGTGGTTTGGGAGTCTCCCACCGGCTCGTCCACGGGGGTCGTTCCAGCGCCAGAGCCCTTCTCCCAGGCCTCTGAAGCAAGAGGCCTGTGATGGACGCCCTGCGGTTGGGTCGTGCGGGGGAACTTCCTCCCGCTGCTAATGCAATCAGGAAGCCGGCCCTTGATAGAATTAGAGGCCCAGGGTGCGGGCGCGGGGGGACGAGCCTCTCCCCCTGCGTGCACTGGGAAGGAGGGGCAGGTAGCAGTTGGTGGGATTTAGCCAGTCATTGTGGAACCTGGAAATCAGGTTTTGGAAAATAAATTGGAACAGATGAGTTCTCCAGCGTTCTCCAAACTTCTTTCTGGTCCTGTCTTCCCTGTGGCGAGCCCTTGCCTCCCACTGCCTGTCCTTACGGGGTCCTCGGCGCGGTACCTGATGGCATTGTAGTGCTGGTCCTGTGGACTGAGGTCCCCCCCATTTCTCAGTGAGGAAGCCGAGGCTCAGAGCCGGTGCCGCTAAACTGCTTAACGGGCCAGGGTTATTGGGGTTCGGTCAGCTGACTCTGGATTCCCTCGATGTATCGTGCTTTCTCTGAGCCATCTGCACCCAGAGACACAGGGCGCCTGCCTGTGTGGTAATTCCCGGGACCTTCTGCCACGCAGCTGCCAGCTCTTTCATGGGAAAACCGGTGGATAAAGAAACCCCAGACGCTGCAGGTCGGCCCTAAGCACCTGCTGCGGCTGCGCCCAAGTGCGCCCCGCCCCCAGGAGAGCAGGGCCGCCTGTCTGCAGTCTCTTCTGTCCCCACACGGGGCCGCAGTTGGCCCTTGAACGGTCCGAGTGCGGCTGGAGGTGCCTTCTCTGTCTCTGGGAGTCCAGCATTCTCCGACGGGAGCGCGAGCTCCATGCACTCAGCAGGGGAAGGGAGGGACGGGCTTCCACGGAAGAGGTGCTGCCACGGCGCCCAGAGGGGACGAGGGTTAGGAAGGGCCTGGTGCAGCTGGGAGGTTTGGGGCACCCACAGCAGCCTGATCGCCTGGGCTCCCCACCCCAGGAGGGAGCAGCCTGATGGCCTCAGCGCGCAGGGCAGGGGAGCCGCCAGGCCCACCCGCAGGGACCTTCTGTGGGCTCACTCCTGGCTGCCGTCACGGTCCATACCCGCCGCCCAGTGTGGTTATCCTGGGTCCCTAGCAC